>NC_061812.1:1269412-1569412 GCF_021462225.1 Girardinichthys multiradiatus | reverse complement strand
CTTTTAGAAGTGATTGAACTAAAGCTGGTTTCCATGAACTTAGAACGAGTCTTTTTGTTTAGGTTAAACTATGAAACTTTATTTCTTCATTAACCCTTCATCACAGCATGAGAGCTGCTCCATAAAATCCTAATGCTAACCCCCTCAACTACCTTCAGAAACACAGCTTAGAGGAAATAAACATTGGTTATTAATATCGGTCCAGTTTTACTTATTGTACGTCAATATGACGTTAAAGCTGACATATCGTGCATTACTAATTTCATATAAACCTAAATGGATTTAAATGTTTGGATTTTGTTATGTAAAAAGTAAAAGTAACACATTTTAATCTCTGTTGACCACACCCACGTTTATTAGCCAATCTGACGGGCTAATGTCACATTATTGCTTTTCATGGACATTTTTCACAATGTCTTCAGCTCTTTGTTGCTTTTTCTGCATGTTTGTGCTTTAAGGTTTTATCTGCCATTATGAGAAAATTGGCATCAGATGTGTTGAGTGATGCTCTTGATGCTGAATGCAGATTTTTTGTCAATCTTGCGATAGAGCAACAACTACAGTTTGCACCTATTCCAACTGCTGGACCCCTGGATTGTGCTCTAGGTTGATGAATTTCCAGAATCTCACTAATAACCCGGCATTAAAATGCATTTGATAATTTTCTCTCTTGGTCATAATTATTTCCAAATCACTTTTGTTGTTCCAATATCACTGAGGACCAAATGTTCTTTGGTAAAATAAACTGAGCTGCGACTGTAGATCCCAGTTCTCCAAGCATGCCAAAAATAAATCCTGAAACTTCTTGCTCTCCGTTAAAGTGCCCCTTCAGAGTGCTGTTAATGCTTCAGGAACTAAACACTCTGCATGAATGCTCCTCTCCAATCCTATATGCAGATTTTTGTAACGGATCAGGATGTCATGAGTCATGTATTCATCCCGTTACTCACCCTCCAACCCATCCATCCATACGTTCATCAAGTCATTTATTCACCCCTCCCTTGCATCCGTCAGTCAATCTTTCATGATGGGCATTCATTCAGTAGGATGCATCAATGATTCACAGCCTGGAGCTGGGAGACAGTGTGCACAGAGCAAGGATCTGGGGGTGATGGTGGAAATGGGAATGGGACGATTTGATTTATTGGGCAGGAGGCTGCAGAGATGCTCTGAGACTAGGAGAAAATGGGGTTCATAGAAAATGAGGGATGGATGGATGTTGTTGGACAGATGGGTGAGGAGAAGACTGCAGGATGAAGGGGTTTAATGCTGCTGACTGTCCTCGGTAGGCTCAGGGTGACCTCAGAGGAGAGGGTGTGGGTGCTGTTTACATATATGTGAGAATTACATTTTGATAAGGCAATAACTTGAAGGGCAAACAGATTGCACACCCAGATTCCCGCTGTTAGCAAAACAACGGCTTCAAAGAGCAGATCTCTGCAGCTGCAGCCGCTTGTTTCCACAGTTTAACACTCAGGAAATGAGTCCGTTGGTAAGAAAGCCTCCAACATCAGCTCTGCAGCAGAGAGTGAAAATGAGGCGCCGATGTCCATGAAGGAAAATATCTTTTTTAGGTCTGTTTCTAGCTGGAAGGAGGATTCCTCAATGAGTTTTTTTTAAATGGTTTTAATGTTTAAAGCCCCACCTGTAGTCAGAAGCTATGGATATTAAACAGAATGAGAGTGAGGGGGGGATTGGGAAGGCTGCAGCTTGGATGTACTCCTGTGGAGCGGAAGGTGTGTTGACCTGGACTAAGTCTCAAAGCGTTCTCTGCTGGGTTAAAGGTCAAATGTTCCTCTGAAATAAAACCTTTATCCATGTATCATTAATTCAGTCCTGGATAGATTTTGAATGCATTCATTTAATGAACTGTAACCTTGTGCAGGTAATGGTCACCCTGTGTGGATCCTACTGGTTCTGGCTTGGTGCATTAATCAGAATCAGATTTATTGCCAAGTTCATACATACAAACCAGGAATTTGACTCCGGTACTCTTTGCTCTCTGGGTTTTTAAATATATTTTAAATATATTTATGCATATATCTTTAAGTCCTTGAATTTACATATAATAAAATGGTGCATTTGCAACATCTGTGTGCTGTTGTTTTGTTCTCTATTGAATGTTCAACAGAGAAACAGCCTGGAGGAAGAAACTGTCTCTGAGGCGGCTGGTTTTAGTAAACAGTGCTCTGTAGCGCCACCTGAAGGTAAAACTCTGAACAGTTTATGTGCAGGGTGTGTGGGGTCTGCAGAGATTTTAGCAGCTCTTTTCTTGACCCTTGACCTGTATAAGTCCTGGATGGAGGGAAGGTCAGCTCTGATTATTCTCTCTGCAGTCCTGATTATTCGTTGCAGTCTGGACCTGTCCTGTTTTGTGGATGATCCAAACCACACTGAGATGGATGAAGACAGGACAGACTGAATGATAGCAGTGTAGAAGATGACCAGCAGCTCCTGAGGAAGGTTGAACTTCTTGAGTTGCCTCAGGAAGTACAGTCTCTGCTGGACCTTCTTCTGAACAGTGTCTATGTGTGAAGACCATCTCAGGTCCTCAGAGATGGTGGTTCCTAAGAACCTGAAATGGTCCACGGCCGATACAGTGTTGTTGAGGATGGTAAAGTGAATGCAGGAATTTTTCTTTGCACATAAACTGTTGATCTGTTGAGAATTATTGACCAGTGTGGATCCATCCATGCATTGAACCCGTCCACTGCCTGCTCATTGGTCAATGATTTTCTTTGAAACCATCTGATTGGCTGCTTTGTATTTTCTGTCCTATGGGCATTCTGTTTAACAGCTGATTCTCCCTGAAGACACTGATGGACACTTGTTGAGATGGGATGTCTTAATTCTGCAAGGTTACTGTCTATAGCTCTAATATAATAAAATAAGTTCAAGTGTGTCTGCAGGGATAAACTGAGGAAGGGCCAGCGATGTTTATAAATGAGCGTCTCCCACTCGTGTTACAGCATTTAGGAGATTAAATGTGTGTTTAAATGAAACTGGAACTTATAATAAAATAATTAGCAGGAAGCCTGACTAAAATCCAGCTTCCATCTCCCCATCGAGGTTGTTTTGGAAATGAACCTTAACCTTATTAAAAGGAGTTAATGACCTTGACCTTCTGAAGGTCTAAACTGAGTCAAAGTTACAGGACCAAACAGAACCTGCTATTCAATTTAATTCAATTCAATTCAGTTTAATTTATATAGCGCCAAATCACAACACATGTCGTCTCAAGGTTCTTCACAAAAGTCAGGTTCATATATTCTAATTAATCGTAACCATTGAACAGTGCAGTCAGATTCAGTTATTTATTCAAATTGGATAAAAAGTTTTTCTATCTAAGGAAACCCAGCAGATTGCATCCAGTCAGTGACTTGCAGCATTCACTCCTCCTGGATGAGCATGTAGAGACAGTGGACAGTCACTGGTGTTGACTTTGCAGCAATCCCTCATACTGAGCATGCATGTAGCGACAGTGGAGAGGAAAAACTCCCTTTTAACAGGAAGAAACCTCCAGCAGAACCAGAACCAGGCTCAAGTGTGAGCGGCCATCTGTCACGACCGACTGGGGGTTTGAGAGAACAGAGCAGAGACACAAAGAAGCACTGATCCAGGAGTACTTTCTATGGGAAGGAAAAGTCAATGTTAATGGATGTAGCTCCTTTAGTCGTTTCATCTAGAAAGAAAGAACAGATAAACTCTGATCCAGTTTTCAAGGTTAGAGTCTGAAAGAGAGCACATAGAGTTAGTTACAGTAGAAGCTCAGTCAGTAGCCATGTCTACGAGAGAGAAAGGGTTAAACACTAAAAGACAGGGCTATGTGGATCATCTGTAGAAGGTGAGCATTAAGTTGTTGCCAGCAGAAGCTCGGACGATTCCCCTCTCCAGAAAGGTGTCACAGGTAGACACAGAGTCAGGCCAGGTGTAGCTTCTAGGAAGAGAAAAGAGAGAACAAAGTTAAAAGCTGAAATAACAACAAATAATGCAAAATTGGAGAGTAGTGTGAGAATGTAGCGAAGAGGGTGAAAGTGGTCATTATGTCCTCCAGCAGCCTAAGCCTATAGCAGCATAACTACACAGATAGTTTCAGTTCAGATTATTTAGTTAAACGGCGCTTATTTACAACAATGTCGTCTCAAGGAACCCCACAAAGGGTCCCTCTGATGGTCATTGTTCTACTAAAAACCACAAGGATTGGGATACCTCTCTCTGTCAGACTGATTATAACCATTGGAAAAGAGAAGGAGTCATACAGGTAGCAGAAATGGAGGGTGTGTTTGCACCTCAACCTATATTATCTATACCTCTTCCTGTAAAATTGTATCTTATGTGTTCCTGTCTCTTCAGCCTTGTTTGAAACTTGTTTGGATTTACAATAGATAGGAGGAGTTTCAGGTCACATTCAGTGACGTCAATCTCAGAGGTGAAAACCACTTATCTGCAGATGAATATCAGCCAGTCGGTTTGGCCCGTTTAGCTCCAATAAATCCAGCAGACAGTCTGTTAGAGAATTTGACTTGGGGTGCCGAGTTTGGAGGTCACTTGGCTCAGTGTGGAAGGCTATCAGCCGTGGGACGCCATTATCATGGAGATAAAGGATGGAGCCTTGGCGCTGGGACATCTGCGGTGGCTGTGGAGGAGGAGTGCTGGATACTGACCGCCTGTCCGCAATGAATTATCAGCTCAGTGAAACTTTGACCAGCTGGCAGAGAGAGAATTACCTTGCGGCTCAAACCCTGACAGTTTGGTGTTTGATTCCCTGAATAAAGACACCACTCGAATGAGGAAAATTTCCTTCAGTTCATAGATTGAAGCACCCGACTGCAGGATCTAATATAATGTTCCATAAACTGCTCAGTGGCTTGGTTCTACTCTAATTAAAAGGCCGTTGACTAGGGTTTGGTTGAGGATCATGGACACATGTTTCTGTGTTTCTGTCTGAGGGCAGACGACCGATTACTATCCCCTTTTGGACCATCTGTGTGGAATAACAGGTATAATCCACAGAAACATGGCAGATCCCTGTTGAAGGTGTGTTTGCAGTTCCTGGGTGACTTTGCTTCCCTTCCTGTTCTGATATTTATAACTGTGCACATTGAGCCAGGTAGGACAGACTCTGAGATGATGAATTGATGCATCAGCAGGGAGGTTGGGATGAGATGCCTATCACAGCAGAGCCGACACACACGCACACATTTAGGACAGCATGCACACACAACTTTCCCTCACATTCATGACGTCCATGCAGCAGAGCTGGTTGCAGCTTCAGGTCTCTGTTAGCTGCCTTATCACAACTCCACTCAGCTGACCCAGATCGGACCTGTTTGTCTTGGCAGAGGTGTGTTTGCAGTGTGCAGTTAAAGGAAGCCCGTGGACCAACGGTAGTCGTACTCAGAGCACATTTCAGATGCATGTTTGGAGTTTGGAAGGAGGTTCAGTCACCTGGGAAGAGGGCAGAGCCTCATAAATCAGACATTTTTTCGGGTTCTCTGCTCTGTTACGGTGAAGATGTCAGCAGAGGTTTCTGCAGCCCTGTCACAGTGTGTTTCATAACAGATAGTGGTGAAGGAAAAAGAGGATTATCGTTTGTCTTTGATCTAAGATCCAGCTGTTACACATGAGGGTTTCCGGTGAACTGTTGGAGTCTCAGAGGTTCTGCAGATGAATCTGTGCCACTGAGTCAAAGCTCTAAATCTAAAATGGGACGCCCGGTTGTAAACACCCACCCTTACACCTCCTTTCTCTAACTGACTCATTGTGTAAAAATAAATCCTGACGGAGTGATCGAACAGTAACTGAGTCTATGATGCCAAAAAAAAAGCAGCGTTATGAAAGGAAACACTTTTAAAGCAACGTGTTTGACCTCTGAGGGTATTTCTGTCCGACATGAATCACTGGTTGTCCATTGCTGCCATCAGAGCAGGAGTCCAAACTCCAAGCTGCAAATGACATCGTGCTACAGTCCAGCACGATTTTAGCAACAAAAGTCACTGATAGACATTGTTCTGCAGAAAGTTATTCTAGAAGTGCTCAATATAACTCATCATAATATGTACACCAGTATTTACAACAGCACAGGACTGCTAGGATGCAATATTTGGTAGGCTGTTGTATTTTAGGTTCCTTATGTTCTGCTCTTCAAGCCAATAATAAATCCTCATTTGTCGCCTTATTAGGTTCACCTTGCAGGTACTGGGTTGGACCATCTTTTGCCAGAAGAACTGCTTTAATTTGTTGTCCAGACATTCAGTGGCATAGATTCAACAAGGTGTTGAATCTATGCCACTGAATGTCTGGATTTAATCCAAATGTCGCAGCTTAAATCCAGACTCATCGGACCAGGCAACAGTGTTCCGAGCTGTTATTTTCCAGTTCTGGTGAGTCCGTGTGAACTGGAGCCTCAGTTTCCTGTTGTTGGCTGACAAGAGAGGTACCTAGTGTGGTCTTCTGCTGAGTGTGCATAATAATTCTTCGAGGGGAGGGTCAGTCAATAAGCTTTGAAGTAAAAAGGTATAAGATGTTCTAACATTTATGATAAGGCAGACCGCTCGGTGAAGCCAGCCATAGCTTTGCTGCTGACAGAGTCTTCTCCCAAAGGCCTTTGGGAAATCCTTCTTTCTCTGTATCATTCTTTTTGTATTCAATATGCATTGGGAATTATTGGACTTATCATTTATCAAATTAAACTTGTGTTAATCTTAATTTCCTGCTCTTCATCTGTTCTTTCTCATGACATCCGGACTGGGGTGTTGAGGCTGTATTATGATATCTGGTGGAATTATTTTACCTCAACAATTCATAATTAGTCTGACCTCATGTTGGATAACATACTCCCTGTAAAGTTGTCAGAGTATCAAAGCTCTTTTTCTTTGGTCAGATTGATCCAGACTGTTGAAGTCTAAAAGATTGAATCCAAATCCGTTTCACCTGGACCTGAAATTCTTAGACATCAAAAATATCTACATCATGTTGAACTCTGAAGCCTCTTGGTGTGTTCAAGTCAATTTGGACCTAAATGCTTCTAGAAATCTTATGCATTGTGCCCTTATTTATTTAAAACAGTTGAGTTGATTTGAATTTCACTGAAGTGATTGGTTGATGGAAAATTCTGTATGGTCATAATGACCAATGTAAATAATGCATGAAGATGTCATGTCTTTGCCATGGTATAACGGTTCGTTCAATGGGTGATCAGTCTGAAGCTGGTAGAACTTGTTGCTGCTCTTATTTGAAGCAGAAGCTAGAAAATGTAAGCCATCTGTCCTCTGGGTTAGCAGAATTACAGGTCCTTCTCAAAATATTAGCATATTGTGATAAAGTTCATTATTTTCCATAATGTCATGATGAAAATTTTACATTCATATATTTTAGATTCATTGCACACTAACTGAAATATTTCAGGTCTTTTATTGTCTTAATACGGATGATTTTGGCATACAGCTCATGAAAACCCAAAATTCCTATCTCACAAAAGTAGCATATTTCATCCGACCAATAAAAGAAAAGTGTTTTTAATACAAAAAACGTCAACCTTCAAATAATCATGTACAGTTATGCACTCAATACTTGGTCGGGAATCCTTTGGCAGAAATGACTGCTTCAATGCGGCGTGGCATGGAGGCAATCAGCCTGTGGCACTGCTGAGGTCTTATGGAGGCCCAGGATGCTTCGATAGCGGCCTTTAGCTCATCCAGAGTGTTGGGTCTTGAGTCTCTCAACGTTCTCTTCACAATATCCCACAGATTCTCTATGGGGTTCAGGTCAGGAGAGTTGGCAGGCCAATTGAGCACAGTGATACCATGGTCAGTAAACCATTTACCAGTGGTTTTGGCACTGTGAGCAGGTGCCAGGTCGTGCTGAAAAATGAAATCTTCATCTCCATAAAGCTTTTCAGCAGATGGAAGCATGAAGTGCTCCAAAATCTCCTGATAGCTAGCTGCATTGACCCTGCCCTTGATAAAACACAGTGGACCAACACCAGCAGCTGACACGGCAACCAGACCATCACTGACTGTGGATACTTGACACTGGACTTCTGGCATTTTGGCATTTCCTTCTCCCCAGTCTTCCTCCAGACTCTGGCACCTTGATTTCCGAATGACATGCAGAATTTGCTTTCATCCGAAAAAAGTACTTTGGACCACTGAGCAACAGTCCAGTGCTGCTTCTCTGTAGCCCAGGTCTGGGGAATGCGGCACCTGTAGCCCATTTCCTGCACACGCCTGTGCATGGTGGCTCTGGATGTTTCTACTCCAGACTCAGTCCACTGCTTCCGCAGGTCCCCCAAGGTCTGGAATCGGCCCTTCTCCACAATCTTCCTCAGGGTCCGGTCACCTCTTCTCGTTGTGCAGCGTTTTCTGCCACACTTTTTCCTTCCCACAGACTTCCCACTGAGGTGCCTTGATACAGCACTCTGGGAACAGCCTATTCGTTCAGAAATGTCTTTCTGTGTCTTACCCTCTTGCTTGAGGGTGTCAATAGTGGCCTTCTGGACAGCAGTCAGGTCGGCAGTCTTACCCATGATTGGGGTTTTGAGTGATGAACCAGGCTGGGAGTTTTAAAGGCCTCAGGAATCTTTTGCAGGTGTTTAGAGTTAACTCGTTGATTCAGATGATTAGGTTCATAGCTCGTTTAGAGACCCTTTTAATGATATGCTAATTTTGTGAGATAGGAATTTTGGGTTTTCATGAGCTGTATGCCAAAATCATCCGTATTAAGACAATAAAAGATCTGAAATATTTCAGTTAGTGTGCAATGAATCTAAAATATATGAATGTTAAATTTTCATCATGACATTATGGAAAATAATGAACTTTATCACAATATGCTAATATTTTGAGAAGGACCTGTACAGCGCTGATCCGATGGATTTTTTCAGGTTTCCAAAAGGTCTGTATAAAAACAGCTTTTATCTACAACACTGAAGTCTACCAACCTTCAAATGGTCCAGCATCTCAGTTTATTTCCATCTTTCATACACAAGACAAGCCAAAGAGCTTTAAGGGACTTTAGAGGAAAGGCATAAAATAACGAAGCATAAATGTAAAACATTTAAAGGTTCACCACGTCCTGCTCCAGATTTGCAAAATATTATTCTAAGATTAAAAGAAGGAACAGTTTGGAGCTTTTAAAGACCCATTTCTTTCCAGCTTCCACCTTCAGGAGAACTTCAATTAGTTTTTGGGGAGGACACAACTGTACCACCTTCGATGATCCCAGTTTATTTTCCAACTGGAAACTGAGATGAAACCCAGTGGAAGCCTGCAGATCTGAACAGCTTCAAGTTAAACTGAGAAGGTGCGTGTGTTGTTTCCCAGCTCTCCCTTTCAGTCAGCAGCAGCTGGAAGCAGCTGTCGCTCACATGCATCCAGATACACGTGACCTGCTGCTGCCAACTGTCAGCGTCTGTCACATCTGAGCTGGTGGTCCATTTTGACCACACACACATACACACACACACACACTGCGAGCTGCTAATAATACTACAGTAGGCGCATAAGACATAGTTGACCGAGGAAACCTTTAAAGCTTCTCTGAGGCTGTTTTCAGCCTTTTATTTAAGAAACTTTAATTATTTTAAAGTTCTTTTAGCAGCTGAATCAGTTTAAATGTGAAGAAATATTTTAATTCACCTTGGCTGCTCTCAGTCTTCACAGGTAATCCTGTTCATAGAAAAAATTCAAAAGGTTTGATTACAGCTCAGTTTATACCTGTATATACATTAGACTGGGTTAGTACTATGACTGAGCTTCTTGTTTGTCTTTCAGGCAAACATTTGAATTATTAATGTTCCTGGAAGTTTATAAATATTCATAATTTCTTTACAGTTAAATGTGGCAGACTCTCTAATCCCATCAGAAACACATTTCTTTGTTTTCATTCACATTTCCAGGCTTGACTCAGACTGAATTAGTTACTCAAACACATCAGTTACAGTGAAGAAAAATAAAAACTAAAATTGTGTTTTATCTTGTTAGCTCATCATGGATAGTCCATAAATGTGTCCAGGAAAGCTTTGGGAGAAATTATTTGGAGAAAATCATCAATGAAGAGAAGGAAGCTGCTGAGATGTTCCAATGATATGAGGCTAAAATCCTTCAGTTTTCTCAGGATTACAGTAAACTTAACATCTTTTATGCACTTAGGCATGAGAAAAAGGTGCAGCCGTTTCAGTTCTAGAGTTTTAATGTAAAAATAATCTGCTTCTAAAAGTATTCTAATCTAATCCCAGATTGCTCAGTCATGTTTTTTTTAAAGATGAAGCTGTGATTAAAAATTATCCCAAAAATCCTCATTTCTGTACATCATAGAAACAACTCTGGAATTTAAAGTGGGTGTACTTTCTATTTGGACTGCATCATTCTAGCTATGTTAACTGTCCAGACAGTAAAACGTGTTGCTGCTTTCAGGAGAAGGTTTTGCATTAAACAACAACTGGAACATGTTATATTCCTGGCAGAGTGAGCCTGAATGCATGCTACCTGAATAATTAGCTAACTCCTACTGCAGGACTGGCTGTTCTTCCAGATATTCTTATTCCAGACAGTGATATTACCATAATATTTGCCAGATGTTGTTCAGCCTTAATTGTAGTGCTCCTTTTTGTTCTGTTCTCTGTTTGAGACCCCTTTTATCTAACAGCTTGCAGCAGCAGGTTGGGGAGGGGGAGCATAATATTAAACCTAGAGAAACTCATCACTTCACCGCTCCCTCTGGGATCTGATCAAACTGAATTTAAATGTGACTGAAAACGTGAGTGGTTTTAAAACCGTGGTGTACTTTCACACCAGAAAGTGTCCAGGTTGATCAGGAGCAGCAGCTTCTTCATCCTGCTCAGAATGTGACTGAGTTCCCGTCTGGATGGAGAAAGAAAAAGATTTCTCGTGGCCAGTTTAGTTTTATAGGACCCTTCATATCCAATGAAGTTCAACATTTGATTCAAAGTCTTTCCCTAAAAAAGACATTACACTAATGGAAAAGAATTGCAGAGAATTTTCAGAATTACATAAAAGAAGCCTTGTTGACATCTAGATATGAATAAATAAAAGGCTAAATATTGATTTAAACTAATAAAATAAACTCTGGACTTTTGTTCCAAGGCTTCCCGATGTTCAGGAAGTTGTTTTCAGGTCGGAACAAAGCTGCTAATCTGGGGTGTCACTGAGGATTAATGGGATCAGTTGAGCTCTGCATCAGATTTAGTTTTACATTTTTTAAGCTGCTTGACTGAATGTTTCATCCAGAATGAGCAGTTTCATGACGGCAGGAAACTTTACAGGACTTCTCAGCAGTCACCATGTGAGAGGACATGTCTGCAGACTCTCATTCACACACTACTAAACAGAGTTTAAGCACATTTTAAAGGTGCAGTAAACCATCAGATGAACAACAGGGAAACGGGAGAAGATCTTCTTGAGTTTCCTCTTGTGTGCGGTTCTTCTGTCACCTGATCTCTGCAGCGTCGCCGATTTAACCGACACCGAGAGAAGAGAGGGAGAACCTGAGAAATGTAATCAGTGGTCCTTTAACAGTAATTATGTTCTCCACTGTCTCTGCTGCTGCTCTGCAGGATGCTTTCAGGTTTCATTTCTGCAGAAGTTGCACAGTTATAATGAGCCGACTGAGAAGATTAAAAACATTTTCCCTCATGGGCTGTTGGCATTCTCTCTCGCTCTCTCTCTCCACAAACCTCTGATCACAGTGGATGCATGTTTGGTTGTGTTTCCAAAAGAACCACAATTCCCATGATTCTACCATGCTGCTTTTATTCTTACTGCTGTTTGTTTGTTCTAGGCCTCACCTCAAATTAAATCGTCATTTAGGAGAAGCTCGCTGGGGGGGCACAAACCTAAATCTTTCTCAACAATGTTATCAAACTGCAGGATGTTGGAACGCCTCTTTCATCTTGGTGAAGGTCACATTTGTCTCTGATGTCCCAGTTGGAATAACACATCCCAGGAAGGGTTTTTATGTGTGGGTGGTGGTGGATCTAGTTTTCCACAGAAGGATTATTCCAAGATAAAGATCTTGTTTGTGGAGATAATAAATGGTGTCCTAGACACTGCAGGTTGTCTCCTTGTGTAACTCCAGAGTACTAATCTCTTCTACTTTGTATTTTTGGAATGCTGGGAGGTCTGGAAAACCTGCTCCACCTACACCATGTTGGCTCTCTGCTTTCCTGTTTTTCCCATCAACTTCAATCATTGATTCGACTGTAGCCTCCTCAGGAATGGGACACACTTCATGTTATTTCTTTTTAATAACAAGAAGCGTGCTTTCAGCCTTCTGGCATGAAGGAACATCTGCACATCCTAATGTTCAGGATCGGTTTAAAGATGAATCAGGCTGACCTTCAAGCCCCCTCTGAGGTAATGTTCCTGCTCCCCTGATGTTCCCTGAACTTTTGTTTTCTGAGACAGGTTCACATCTGCCTCCTGCTGTCCATCACACCCCGACTTCCAGCAGCTGCTTGATCCGAGCTGCTGTGACTGAGGAGCGGCCGGAAACGTCCGCCCACAGATGTTATTCCTGTCAGCTGGATCACCAGCTGCTGTTCGCAGATTTTCTCAGAAGTTTCTATTTATTGTTCAGATAATGGACAAGTGACTGCCACCACTCAGCACTGAGCACCAGATATGGAAAGATTTCATTCAAACCTTGAAAGTTCCTCCTTGACACTGAGATAGATGGAACCTTCTGGAAGTCAAATGTTCTGTTTTTTTGTCCCCCAACACATGATGAAAAACGTGTTTCCTAAAACTGACGATGTGTTTGGATTTGTTGCTTCTGCTGTTTAAACTGGTTTTACCTCGATTCCATGAGAACGCCAATAAATACCAGTATTTAAAAAACATAATGAAGCATAATTGGTGTGTTCTGTTTAGCAGCATGTATGAGATGAGCTGAAGTGGCCTGTTTATGGGTTCGTTTTAATAAAAGCTTAAATGTTCTTAATGCAGTGAAACATTTATGGACAAAAATAATTTTTGGAAAAAATAATTTTTAAAACTTTATTATCACCATAAATACAACAAAATACTGCTCATCCCCATTACTCATATAATGCATGCCATCCCCCTCACTTCAACATTTTTGCCACCCTCCACTGTGCATGTTTGCTCGTTTTGTTAAAGTCTGATAAATGCCGTGTCCCATGTTTGACCTACTTCGGTTTACTGTTGAATGTGCTTCAGGACTGCGACATAGAAACGGCTATGACTCATTTGTGCTTTAATTTGTCTGAACCCTGGTTTAAATGGACCTGATACAGTGAGTTATGTTCATCCAATAGTCCTCACTTTGGGTTTAGGAAGCAAACGGTTGGCTCATATAAAAAAGCCCCAGTTGGATCTCCTCCTCCTCTCTGAACATGCTTTATAAGTCACTGGAAGAGTTTCACTGTTGGCATGACGCTCGATCTCCCTACCACCTTATGTTCACACATATGGCCCCTTCGCTCGCCTTAGCTGCAGCTAGCAAAGTATCAGCCTCAGACTGGACGGTGAATTTGCACTGTGATTGATTGCTTTTCTGGCTCTGGATCATTCTGCAGCTTGGCGTCTCGTTCCAACTGCAGCCCAGCTAATTACAGGAGTAATTAAGAGCGGGAGTGCAGATTAATCTGAATTCATTTGAAAGATTTTTGGAGGTAGCACAGATTGTTCACTCACAGAGGTCACAGCTTTGAAATTTCATCCATAAGCATCCAGTAATGGGGTCAGAATAACCACAAAGACGCCGACTCCTTCTCTGGGACCGACTCCCACAGATGCTGTAAAACAACAATGAGGATTTCTTTCCTCCAACTGAAGGAATAATCTGTTTACACTAAAACTGTCTGCTTGAGAGAGCCACTAAACACCTCAAATGTGTCTAATCTCTGTGCTAAACATCTAAATCTTATTGTAAAGGTAAACACACTGTAATCCTGGTTTCCCTAGACGACTCCAGAGGAAATGCATCAGCTAACCGCCTCTGTGCTTTGGAATGTGTAAAGAAGAGCAGAGTTGTTCCGGATGGGGGGTGGTAGAACAGTGTGTGGCATCTGGCTATCCCAGGAAGGTTACATCTTTAGATACCCTCTCCGGCTCCACTCCCTCCGTCTGTGAGGCTGTGCCAATAATAGAGCTGTCTGCTGTGACTTTAAGGCGCTGTGACTTGTTGGTGGTCAGCAGGGTGAGGTCTGACCCGGCAGAACTTTACAACTCTGATGTTGGCAAGATGTGCGTCTGTCTGATTTGCTTCCATGCAGGAATGCTGTCACTATAATTGGCCCCTGAGTGGTGTCTCACTGCTTTTCATTGGCTGCTGAGGGAAATTCCAGCAGCAGATTTTTGTTACAGGTTCAGACAGAAACTTTCACATCTACCGGGTCCTGTTTATGTATCTGAGTGAGACTGAAAGCAGACAGTTTTTGATGTGACTATTAAAGTATTCCTCAGACATCTCCAGACAGACTCACACAACTTTGAATTTGACCTTTCATGTCAGAGATGACTACGCGAAGGTGTGTTCACTTCTAGCTGTTTAACTTTGTTGATGCATATTGATGAAGATCAGAACCAGTACCTTCTACTGGGACTTTAGATGTGGTTCACCTCAAGGTTAAGTTCTGACATGCTGAGATATTTAGGGTTGTGTAAAATCTTTAAATCCGTAAAACGTCCTTTTTAATAATGAAAACAAACTTGTTTGAAAATGTCCCTTTTTAGAGCGGATAACACTAGACAAGATCCACATAAAATACCCGGAACATGGATGAGATTTTCAAAAGGCCTTCTGGGAAATAAAATTAATGCAGTGGGCTCCTCATTATGTATGGTGATTTGAGCTGAAACATGGTAGCTGCGTATTCATGATATGGGACTTTTTGCCCTGTGGCGCAGCTTGGTTGTCAAGTGTTTGAAGCAGGAGATCAGGTGAGACAGCCAGGGCTGTATACATTTCATTTCATTCACTGTGAAAACAACAAAGCATAAAAACAAACAGCCATATGAGCCGACAACAGGAAAATTACAATCCTAGCTAAAATGCTACCATGCTACTTGGTATTTAAAGCCTGCCTGAAAGAAACAAGTCTCAAGCTCAGATTTAAACATGCCTGAGTCAGTGGTGGAGCGAAGGTCTAAAGGAAGTGTGTGTCACACACATCAATACCTGCCATTAACACACTCTAGACGGGTAGCAGTGAGGTGTGACGAGATGGAACAGGTCACTGGACTTCAGCCAGTGGTAGTTTCTTCACTGACAGACGGGACTGAATACAGGGCAAAAGTGATAGAGCCTCTGATGTGTTTTACTTCATATAACTGAAGAAGTCCGACACACATCTTATGCAAATTGCTCTATATCTACCCCACTGAGTTCCACTCCTCTCCTGCTTTAGTTCTGCAACACCGGCTTTATTTTTGTTCACATGCACATAGTGAGTCACTGGCTTGGTTGGTGAACAGCCAGAGAGAGCTTGTAGTGGGACTCGGCTTCGTGGGTTCATGTTGGAACGGTTTTGTAAAACAGGCTTCAGATTTAAAGCTGTAGGATCCTCTGACCCTAGCCCAGGGTCAGGGTCGGACTCAAGGTGAAGAGAAGACAGAAATGTTCTCAGCACTTCTTATAAAGGCTGGGGCATTTTGTGACGGAGCAGTTTCATCAGATGTTTCTCTTTGTGCTTTTATGCTGCAGGTAGTTTTAGATTACAACCAGATTTTAACAGTAAAGGTTTTGCAGTAGATCAAACAACACTTCTGCAAAGGTCCGGATTAAAAGGGAAAATTGGTGCCGCTTTATTAGAGGACTGTTACGGAGAGATTCTTATCAAGACTGAAACAACATTTCAACAGATACCCTGCTCTGATCTGCTGCTGAATGCCTTTCTTTAGCTTCCAAGCACAACACGTTTCAAAGTAGTGGTAGTAGTTGTACATCATTTTGGACTTTTCACAGATTATTCTCCAAGATTTAGTACAGTTTTTCTACCTGACTGTATTCAGACAAATGTTTTGTTCTTAGACCACTTAACTCCAATCTATGATTTATTTAAGCCATAAAAGGTTCCTTAGCCACCATTGTAGTTTGTTGTAAACTTTGCTCATGGGCTCATCTGGATTACTGTACACCACTAACTACCAGATCCATTACAGTTGGAGCTGCAAACCCACACTTAGGAGAGGAGCACCTCCCAAAGAGCTGGGACCTTTTGGGAGTTAAAATATCACCTCAAATGTTTAAGAGTTGGGTGCTTCTACATAAGAGCTGTGGAGACCTTACATTGTTATTTTGTTTATAACGGCATAAATGATGGTTGTTATGTCCTATAGCAGTAATTATTTGTTTGATTTTATGGTTGCATGCATAAAGGCAGTCTGGGTTTGTCTTTGATCTGGCGCCATCCAGCAGCTGCCCTGTTCTTCACACCAAATAGCAAATGCATCTGCAGCTTTCTATCTTTAGATTCACTATGCAGTTTTCACATACGGTTCTGTAACTGACGCCACCGTCCCACTGGCTCAGAGACCCTGAGTGACCATGTCACCATTCAGTTTTAAAATCAGAGAGCAGAGGTGACTCCAGTACACTAAAGTACAAAAACCCATCCAATATTTCTGCCTCATCACCATCCGTTACATTAACTCCTTAAAGAATAAGACAGCGTAACCCAGACTCAGATTAACTGGCAGGTGTTGGCATGTATTTGTCTGAAGCTGGGAGCAGGTTCTGAGGAGCTGGCAGGAGCAGCAGTGTTTGTTCTGCAGCAGAACCTTTAATTCACAGGTGTAAACACCTCCTGACAGCTGCAGTCATCTATAGAAAGACTTGGTGTTGAAAAATCAGTTCTTATTGAAACCTGTGTTTTAATCTGTGATTTTAATACCTGATAGCTTCTGTGCTTACCCCTGAGCATATTGTTATAGGACCTGCTCTTCTACCGTATGTACCTAAATGGGTCTGTTATTTTATCTTGTAGAATACACTCATACCTGTTAACAACTGCATTTATTTAGTACCAGTTATTTTTCAGTTATATAGCACCAATTTATTACAGATTTAGGGCTGCCACTAAAAATCGAAAACAAATAGATTTAAATAATCTAAATAATTCTTTTACCTCCTCTCTGGTTCAGCCCTGCTGCTCACACATGGACCACTCCAGAACCGTCACATTTGGCAGTAATGAAATGCTTGCTACTAATCGTAGCAGCACATGTTCGTTCATGTCAGGTTTTATCCTCAGACGGTGCTAATTTTATCCCAAGGTGCCTGTTAGCATCTGTTAGCGGAGTTTTAGCACATGTTGGCACCAGTAAGGCCTATTTTATTCTACTGGTGCCTCTTAGCATTTCTTTGCATCCTTTAGAAGCTTTACACTATTTTTTTAATATTAAGTTGCTATCTGGTTAACATTTTCTTTATTTTGTGACATTTATTGTGACAAAGACAAAAGTGACAATACATTCTGTATCAAAGCCCTTTTGGAAACTGTCAGTTACTTCAGATTCTTGTAACTCCACAGAAACACATGCCTCTAAATTTGATTAAAATGGCTGCATCAGTAAAACAGGGACATTAAATTTTAATACAACTGGTGCAATAATAATGGGACCAATAGCTGGAATAAAACACTGGTCAGTGTTTACTGACATCAGAGTTTACCTCCACAATAAATCACAATTCTGACCTGCATATGTTGGACCGGAAGAATAATTGCTAATTGCTAGCTTTTTGGTGCTCATTAGCACCTGCTACATGCTCATCCCTATTAGCATGTTCTGTGTTATCCCTCTGTTGAAACAAGCTACAGGCCAACTCGGGTCGTCAAAGACCGGTGCCCTGCAGGTTTCATGGGGCGTCTTTGCTCCAGCACACCTGATTTTAATGGCTGAATCACCTGCTCAGCGTGCCGCCTACCTCTGCGGGTGCCTGTTGATGAACTATTAATTTGACTGAGCTGTGCTACATAATCGAAACATCTAAAACATGCTGGAAAACGGGCCTTTGATAACATTGGACTCCACCAAACTAGAACATGAACAAGAGTTTCACTTCATTTAACTGCTGTTTGTAACATGAGCTGATCTGGATCCAGCTGACATCCACTGACTAATGCTTTAACTCACCAAGTCATCACAGTGATGGCCCTGGAGCTGATCTAACACTGAGCATTAATTTTAGTGAAACTGATGGTTTTGAGCAAAATTTGAGACCTTTTCATCCTTTACCTCCTCTCGAAGAGTTATTTTTGAATGAAGGGGCTGTACCGTAGAAACTGAGGTAATAATTTGTCTCAGAGCTTCTCCTTTAACCTCTCTTTCTGCACATTGGCTCTCTTTCTTGAAGCTGCCTCTGCAGCTCGATGACCCCTTTCATAGTGACACTCCCCAAACCTTTTGTCACACAATCAATAGGAGGCCGATGCTTCTGATGGGTGAATGGGCGCCAGGAGAAAAATAAAACTGCCTTGAAGGCTTCATGGATCTGACAGAGAGGGTGGATCTGTAATCTCTGGGGGGATGACAGGAAGAAGTGAGAGAACTACAAGAGAAGCTGTGCAGGATTGAGTAAAAATATGGAATTTAATGACAGGTTGGAAAACAGAGCAGATGTGAAGTTTGTCTTAAACTTCAATTCAATTCAAAGATACTTTATTGATCCCCGAGGGGAAGTTAGAAACTAGATCAGAGTGAATTAAAATCTGACTTTCACTGAAAGAAAAAGTGTTCAGCAGCAGCTTCTGCAGGATTAAAAGCAACGTTTGGTCCAGAAGTCTGCAGCCGCTTTCTTTATTTGGTTTAAAGCTACCTGGGAGGCCGTGTGTTGTCGCTTGGAGACTCCAGCAGAGATTCAACTTCCTCTGACGGGACAAAGTGGATAAACAGCGGGATTCTGCCCATTTTCCATCTGTTCTTTTCTCTGCTTTCTTTCACTCTGTTTCTGAGGCCTTTTGTTCCAACACACATTCACTCAGGAGGCGATCTGAGTTCAGGCCTGCAACACACACCTCCACACACAGTTTGAACTTTCTCACAATGGAGAAGGCATGCATTCATTAGGAATCCCCCAGAAAGCTCGGTCTGGTTAGACATTGGTGGTTAAGTCACCTTCCCTTCCGCCATCTTTCATCTTTCTCTCTCACTTTTATTCCCCAAACTGGAGCCATTGATGACCTGAGAACAAAACTAACTGACTCCCTCAGCACTGATATTAGGATTGATTTTTACCAACAATAAGGTTTACGTGGCTTTAATCAGTCTTAAGGGATTGGCTTTTGATTAAGTGTGAGGTGCTTTATCTGAAGAATGTTCCTTCTTCTCACCTCTGTCTTTCTCTCCATTTGTCCTAACAGATCTCCAAGGAGTTCAGTCAAATGGGTCTCCCTAAGCTCTGAGGGACGCTCAGGGAAAGAGGAAGACCAGAGTCAAGCTGAGAAGGACTAAAACGGGCGGAGGAGATGGGGCAGAAGTAGACGGCGGACGAGGAGAGAGACGGAGGTTTAAAAAGAGGGATTTGGTCAATCTGTTGCGGGTGCATGCTCCCCTCTGAGACCCTCCCCATCTTCTTGAACATCCTTCATTTTGCTGGTTTCTGCATCACTGACAGGCAGACAAAAGGCCAAGAATGTGCAATAAAGGGGGTGTGGGCTGGCCCAGGACAAGCAGGGGCCTCACCGGGACTCTGCCCAGGACTAGAATCTGGCTGCTGGGTTTGATTTTTGCTGCGATGGGTTGGATGCCCCTGCCAGGCCGCGCCGAGGTGGAGATCGACATGCTGGGAGGAATGGTGTTGCTGGATGCAGGTGGAGAGGGCGAGGAGCTAGGCGGAGGTGGGAGCGAGTTGGAAGCCTCCATGCACTCGTCGCTGCTTCATGACTTCCAGGAAGTGACGGAGAGCCTCCGAGTCATGGATGCTGGGGACATGCCGGGGGCTCGGCAGGAAACTGCAACGCCCACAGCTTTCCCAGACTCCTCAGCGGTGGTGGGCCGGATTTTCCAGATCAAGGTGTCAAACAAGATGGAGGATGTTTACCTGGGAGATATTGTCAAGGTGAGTCTCCACCACGGTTTCTGTTTAAATCATTTTAGAATAAAGAGTCTAAATGAAACTTTACACCAAAACATAAGACAAGGAAATTATCTACAGCTTTCTGGTTCTTTATGTTGAATGAATCTTATTGGTTCTGGGTGGTGACGTGTAACTCAAAGACATACAATAATAATGCTGCTTTCCTTTAACCACGGAGGTTGGAACTGGGAAGCCGGAGTTTTCGTCATCTCCAAGTTAAAACGTTCCAGTTTCCTGCCTGTTTTTTGTTCGTACTGCTAGAATCAGTCTGCAGTTTGGTGAAACTTCTTCAGCCTCAGAAAACATGTTGACTCCATGTGAACTTGGAGAACAATCAGGGAGAAACCATTTGTCTGACAGATGTGTCGGGAAATAATAGGAGCGTCCAAACCTGCCTCCAGGAAACACCTAATTGTGGCCGTTCCAAAGAATAGTTCGTCTTTAATTATGGCACATTTTCCACAGTAGCATATTTTCTCTAATAAATGCTTCGAGGAGGAGACGTTAGGAGCTTTCCTCTGTCTCAGTCTCCTCCTCTTTCTTTTCCTGTCCTTCTTTACCTACAGTTGGAGCACATTTCATCCATCTGTCTCACACCACTCTAATTGTTCTAACTCCTGGCGTTAGTTCCTCCGCTGTCCAGCTGCTCATCTGTTTCTTTTTTAAATGCCCCCCCCATCATCTTCCCTGTATCGCTCCTTTTATCTCTCCCAGTGTCTCCAGTTCCCATCCATCTCCCACTCTGTCACATCCCATCAGATCATATCAGGGTTTGAACAGCAGCGTGTACTTTTAACTGCTCTAATGAAGCTCAACACACACACACACACTGTGAAAAGCTGTTTGCCCCAGCAGCACACAAACATTACATCAGGCAGAAGCTGCAGGAGGGTCTGAAGGTTTCTCTGCTCCTCTTTCTTCTTTCTTCGTTTGCTCTGTTATCCTGCCATTCATCCTTCGTTCCGGGAAGGCTTGGGAAGGAGTGAAGAAGAAGAAAGAGGTGGGGTGCGATGCAGGAGATTTAAGAGCCCAGGACGGTGTGTGTGTGTGTTGTATTTTTCTTTTCACATCCTCCTCCTCCTGCTTCTTTATGACAAATCTGCACCCCTTCCTATGAATCTCCTTCCTTCCTCATTTGACCCCCCACCCTCCTCTGGTATTTTGGAAGGTCGGCGGGTCTGAATGTTTCAGAGCAAAAGGCCAAATCAATTTCTCCACTCACCGCTGCTCTCTCACCACCCGTCCTTTCTTATGAAAATCTGCCTCAGCTATAACTAGAGCATGCAGTCAGTCTGTGTTCTGCTGCAGGGAGTCTGTTGGATCGTCCTCTGCTGGAAGTGTGACGTTTCAGGCCAACAGATGAGATGAGAGCTCTCCACAGACTCATTACCAGTTTAATTAGCTGATTGGCTGATGGGCTGACTGGCAGTCACTCTTATTAATTCTTTACCTCCTTTTGGTTTTCCGCTTTCGTTCATCAATATTCTGATTGTGTAAAAATGACCTCCCCCTCCCTGTGTGTTAAAGCTTCATTCTCAGAACTTGTTTGTTCTTCAGATGTTGGTGATTGGAGTCTGTGGTTCATCTTAAACCACTTCCAGATTCTGGTGCTTCTCTGACCTCTGAAAAACAAACTGGTTTCTGTTGAGTTTAATGTAACGAAGGTGCTGAGTGCAGCCGAGCTCAACATTAAATCTGATTCAGGCTGACCATCAGGTAGCATGAAACTGTCCAGGCTGTGAAAGTACAAAAATCCTCAAGCCTTCCTCAACACTTTCTTTCATGGTCAGATTTCCATGCTGCATCCATTAAGGACAGTTTAATATGGGCTGGTGTGACATGATGACTGTGGTACAACCTTCAGCACTGTGATGACCTGATCCTGACCCTAGCAGAATCTGTTTGTATTTAGTTATATATAGTAAATACTGCATAAAAATTCTCTTCTTGAGGCGACTGTGGCTCAGTGAGAAGAGCGGACGTCTTGCACTTATCTGCGTATCGGTGTATGAATGTGTGCACGTTAGTGAGTGCGTCTGAGTGAATGTGGCTCTAGTGTAAAGCGCTTTGTCAGTATGACTGGAAAGCCGCTATATAAGTTCATTTTACCTCGATAATAACTGCTTTAATAAGACTTTTGAAACCTCTAGTTTTAATAATGTGAGTTCCCTGAGACACACGAGGAAAGTGAGAAAAAGAATAAAAAATACAATCAGCAACGGTTGTTCATGAATTATAAAACAGTGGATCATATTTGACTCCATATTGATGTTTTATATTTCATAGTTGTTCATTTTAGTATTAGAATGAAAGTTAAACTCAGTGTTGGTTAAAACAAAATAAAGCTTACATTCCAAAATAACCTTTTCTGCTCATTTGTTCCAAAGATGGTAGTACGACAGACGCAAAAAGTTATGCGTTTCTCTATTTTAATTTATTTTTTAAATTCGTGGCACATGTGGCCTTTGTAAGGTGACGGACTGAAAATGGGGTGGACAGAGGAAGACATGCAGCGAAGGTCAACAGGCCAGGACTCGAACCCGTGACGGCTCAGTCAAGGACTGTAGCCTCGGTACAAGAGTCGTTTGCTTTACCCCTGCGACACCGCCACTGCGGTATATTTTACTGTCAAATATAATAACTCATCAGATAAGTTTGTTTTAATATGTCACATTTTAAAAAGTGGTGGGTGGTGCTCCCCTAGTATCAAGCTACAACCCCTCCTTCAGCCGTCATACAGACTGACTGACAGCTGTCAGAAACAGGTGGGGAGGGGGCAGCACTAACTTTGCTTTGTGCCTTCTTGTCATTAAACAAAGCTGTTCAGGAGCAGTAGGAGGCTGACGTTGAAGGTGTTAAAATTGTAATGTTTTTAAATCCATGTTACGCCTTGAAACTGGAAACCAGCACATCTGGAACAGAGGTTGTCAACCCTGGTCCTATGGACCCTCTGTCCTACGTGGATTAGGGGGTTTATCTGCTGAGCACCTGACTCAGGCCCTGTTTACACCACAACTATGCATTGAAAACAGGAATTTTCAGTTTCTGTTAACATGTCTACATGACAACGTTTTAATTACAACCTCCGTTCACACGGCAGCAGTGGAGATGTGAAGACTGTGTAATTCCCCCGCCATGCCAGTAGTGCGCAGTATGTTCTTTGAAACTCAACATGAACAAACGCTACCTGCTTGCAAAAGGGATGAAATGAGAACTTTGTTGGAGAATCGACGTTAGATTAAGGGAGTCAGAAGCAGTAAGTACTCTGAAATCCACCATTGTTATTGTTGATCTCTTCTTCTGTGGTTTTAAGCTGGTCGGCATCTGTTATGCTGTGCGCGTTCATTTCTACAGATTTTAGTCATACTGCGCCTTGGCCTGGGCTTGCCCGTAAAAAAAATCCAATTTTTCCCATCTACACGACAATGGAGAACAGGCGTTTTCAAACCATCACACTCTGGAAGCCGTTCTTAAATTGTATCATAGAAACACACCTAACTTCTGTGTTTTCACCAGAAAACACCATGTGAACCAGTGCCTTAAATGAATGAGGCTTAAATGAACCAGGCTTCTGCAGCACCTAATGGCAGCTGAGGAGAGGTAAAACTATCATTTCAACAAGATGTACTGGATCAGAGAAACATCTAAAAGATGAAGGACATGGGGCCTTGAGGACCATGGTTGAGAACCACTGGTCCTAAAGTTGATCATTTCCACATCTGCTCAGTTCAGTTGAGTCTTCATCTCATGTTGTTTTCTGATTTCAACATTAACAGTTTTGTCACTTGAAACATTTAACTTTCTCCTTTCAGCAAAACATCAATTTTTTTTCTCTCTGATGTGAAATTCCAGTTTCTTCCTCCTCTCTCAGCCTTGGGAGCCCTTCACTCCGTCTCTCCAGGCTGTCCTCTTTAATCATCAAGTGTTCTCCTTGGACTCTCTGCTCCTCTGCATTTTGAACTGCCGTGTTTTTCCAAAGTGGCTCAGGAGCCGGTAGCTGGCAGGACGGGAGTGGAAAACTGGTATAAAGGGAGCAGGAGGAGGGAGGAGGCAGCCCAAAGATAAAAACCCAGCAGAACATATGAGTCAGCCGAGCTGGGCGCAGCAGCACGCCGCGATGAGGTTACTGGCACCATAGCACTAGTGGCCATGTTGCTATGTAATTAAATGTACAGCAGACAAAGCTTCATGGATTCATATGTTCCAGAATATATCGTTCCACTGATCCACTCATGATTCAGCTGAATGTGTAGATTCAGCTGATGGTTCTGTTACTGGTCTCTGATGGCTCTATGGGTGTATTACAGGGCTTCATTCCTGCCCAACCTTTGGCACACATGATCTTTGCAACAATCTTTGGTCGAACTCCCTGGTGTTTGCCTGGTGTTTCCCTCTGGAGCCACAGCTTTTAAATGGGCTGGGATCCTACTGCATGCTTGGTTCTTATCCAAAGGGGAGGTGGTGCTGTGGACAAGAGACCCATGTTTGGTGCTTGAAGGTTCCAGAAGTTATTTATAGAAGCTGGACACTGATTGTGCAGAGAGATCAGCAGCGTTCAGCAAATAATCCACTGACAGTCAGAGAGAATAATCCCATCAATCAGAACATGAGAAAATAATAATAATGAAAATGAGTCCAACCCAGTGGACGGATGGTGTTCTGTCTCACTTTATCAGTCTCCACTTCTCTTCCCAACATTGCTTCAGTACACTGTTTCTGCTTAGATCTCTGAAGCTCCTACCTCAGCATTTCAGTCAGAGTGAGATCTGGACTTTGACTAGGCCATTGCAGCACCTTCATTCATTTCTTTTTCAGCCATTTTGATGAAGATTAGCTGCTGTGTGTGAGATTGTTCTGTTGATGGCCCAGTTTGGCCCAAGCTTCAGCTGATAAGCCATGTTTCTATCTGTCTGGTCATGAACTTTGAGGTCATCATGCTAACGGAGGTCTATAAAGTCTGAGATGGAGCTCTTTGGTTATATATGAAATATTACGGTGTGAGTAAGCTGCTGTGCTCAGATTGGTGTCTGAGAGGCGCTGAGTGAGGCCTGCGAAGCGCCGCTGAAGAAGAAGATGAGAGTCTAAGAACGTCTTTTATCAACATCTCAGTTAAAATTATGGAACAGAATTTGGGATGACATGAGTTTAATTTTGTGTTGGGATTTTTCTCTCTGATTCTGTGTTACAGTGGATTTAACAGTGTTCTGATTTGACCCAAATCTCCATCTTTACCGTCTTTACGGCCTTGTTAACATCGCAACAATCCATTTTAATGGATTGTTATTTGTTGATTGTCATTTCAAAAGTGCTTTCTTTATTTACTAAGGTTGTATTTGTCTATTATTAAAATTAGTTTCCTGACCTGAAACACAGTTGGTTGCACTGTTGCCCTGCAGCAAGAAGGCTCTGGGTTCCAAACCCAGCTTGGGGTCTTTCTACATGGAGTTTGCATGTTCTCCTTCGTGCATGGGTGAGTCTCTCTGGGCTCTCTGGCTTCCTCTCACTGTCCAAGAACATGACTGTGAGGTTCTCTCCTGATATTGCTCTTTGTAGTGAGTGTGTCAACCTGCAGCTCCTCACACAGACCCACACCTGGACTATCCTAGGAAACGTGACGGGTAATCACACAGCTGTGCCGAGGAGAGGAAGCTCAAAGAGAAGCAGACAGACTGACATGTAGAGACGGCTGGACGGAGAGAACAAAGAGAGAAGTGAAGCACGAAGAATGAGGAAGAAAATGAGAACGATATCTCCTGAAGAGATATTACGAGGAGGCGTCGAGTCTGCTGGCGGAGGAAGAAAGCAGCTCATTGTAGGAGGAGCGGGAGAAGAACATGAAGAAAGGAGGCCATTGTCGTCAGGGCCGGCTCAGCAGATAAGACTCATATTTAGGAGGAAGGACAAGGAGGATGAAGAGGTGCTGCAAGAGCCAAACAGAGATGGAATGAAGAGAGGGAATTAGGAAAGAGGAACGAAATACAAGTTGGCGAAATTAAAAGAAAAGTCCAGTGGAAAATGTGAGGAAAGGGGAGGTATGGATGGATAGCTGGAGGAGTTGAAGAATAACAGGGCGGAATGGTATTAGTGGCCAGAAGCCTGGCAGATGTTTACAAGAGGAAATCCGTCTCTTTGCCTGTTTTCTGCTGTTAAAAATGAATTTGTGGCTGGAATCCACAGCAGGCACATTCCCACTGTGGGAGTCTAGGAATAGGAATAAGAGGTGTGGGTCTGCAAAACCTGCAACTCGAATAAGAAAATGGACTCATTAGTTACATTTTACCAGGTTAGCATTAGAAAACAGTTTATTCAGTGTTTTCTGTGGCTTTATTTCAGATTCAGAACCTTGGAGCAGGACAATCCTGGTCACACAGAAATTCCACCTGCATCCGTGCAGCTTTTAAAACTTAGTGTCATTTACACATAAAACGGGAAAGATGTCAAAAGTCTTGGTTTGCTGAGATCCTGAGAGTCAGAAAACCAGAAATCGACACTACTCCAGTTTGGGTCCAAACAGAAGAAAATGGTGCAGCCTGAGCTATGAGTGGTTCGGTTGATATGTCATGGAGCTAGATGGGAAAGTAGATTCCCAGAGCTGAAGCAGGTTCCAGGAAAAATGGACCGTTACTATTTAATGGTTCTATTTAAGGAGCCATGAAACATGTGGAACACATTACGGTTCCGGATCAGAACTTTGATGTCTTTATATAACCATCTGCACATGTGTGTTATTTTAAACATCTACACAAACACACAGATGCAGCCGTATTACACTGCCATTAAAGTATGATGATGGAGCCATAAATCAGACCCAGAGCCTGCAGCACACTCAGAACTCAGAGCTCGTCCCGTTTCACAGGCAGCAGGTCAGGAGCCAACAGAAGCTGGTCGGCGCTGGTTCCAGCTGCGCTGCAGAGAATCCAAACAGCCAGTGTTTGTATTTGCAGGCAAACATGAAGTCCACCTCTGTGAGGAGAGAACCTGTGAAACTAGAATAACAGGGAGGTGGGGCATGTGTGAGGACAGGGAAAGCTTTGAGATGTTGTGACGTCTTCCTCTTTGTTGGCCCCTGCACCCTGATGAAGACCCCACTACAATGTAAAAAGCTGGTCTTTACATGGTCTTGCTGAGGTCTTGAGAAGCTCTACACAACCTGTAATTAAGCATGACAGCATGCACCAGACCTCTGTAGGACCGATGTGGTAAATTATTAACGTGGTGCCATCAAAACCATGAAGTAGAAGACACCAGCATTTCTTTGATGGGAACTTGAAGGAGGAACAACCTCCTCCTGATGCTATCACCATGATGGGGTTCATGGTGATAGCGTTTGGATAGAAGGTTGAGCCAGGTGACAGCTCAGGGCGTGGTGTGAACATGCTGCTGATGTGAAGAGCATCCAGGTGCAGCAGGGCCCCTCAGGGCCTTTGGGCATAAACTAGGAACATAACGTCAAGATTTCCTTTAGAGTTCTGGTGTTCTGAAGTTTGCTTCAGTCCAGCCGTGTTCTAACAGATCAGGGGTGTCCATCTCTAGTCTTTATGGGCTGCCGTCCTGCATCTTTTAAAGTTTTCCCTGTTTCAACAAAACTGAGTAAAATGCTTTCTCAGGTTGTGTAGAGGAGCTGATTATTAACCCTTCGTTTAAATCAGGTGTGTTGAGCATCTCCTTTGTGCTCCACTTTACTCACCATTTACCTCAGCTTGTCTTTAATGCATTTTCTAATTTATCAGAACAATTTAAGGCAAAAAGTCATGATTTAGAGCTTATTGCCACAGATTGTTCAATTTGTAGAATGAAGACAAATTTTCTTTATTTTGCCCATAATAATTATAACAAATAATAATAAAACCCAAATGGAATTACTTTATTGAAACTAAATCCAGACAACAAAACGGGTTAATCCAAATTAAAACTCATTTAAAAGAAACAAACGGAATTCAACATCAACTTTCTGCACCAATATATCTTGAATTAAATAATCAGTTTGTAATAAAACCTTCAGATTTCTGCTTCAGTTCCACAGAAAACCTCAAAACATCCACCTGACCCTTAAAATTCAGGTTCTTAATAATACTGACTACAAAGCAAATAAATGTCAGCTTGCTTTCTAATAATCATGTTTTACTTTTTGGGTCAATGTTAAGCCAAAACCCACCACACCTGAGGAAACATCTAAAGCATCCAGGATACCTGCTCCTGAGGCCTGGAGTTGAACATTAGAGTCTTTAGGTCAGTGGGAAGGACATCCATGCATCTGTCTCCAACCTTCATCTCATTAGACTAAACTCAAAGCAGAATGCATCAAACAAGTTGTTGGTGATTCATATCCAGACTGATGAACAATCAGGGTTTTCAGTTTGGGATGCATTTAATAAACAGGAAATGATAACAGATTTTTCAGAATTTAACAAGCGGACGTTTCGTCAGAACTAATCAGGGGCTGATTGAAAACATGACTGATTTCAGTCACTGGCTCAATGATTGGTGCCTGACTAGTTAAAAATCAAAAGGATCCTGCAGCAAAATAGAAAAAATGTCAGTTCTGAAATGCAATGAAGTACGTAGTGGTGAAAATGGCTCATCAAAGCCATTATTATTATCCTCTGACTTTAATGTTTTATACCTTCACATAAACCTCTCAGGTTAAACTTTACGATTATGAACTCTTCAGCCGCTGCACAAGCTCTCCATCCGAACCCTGACCCATCAGCACCGCAGGCAACGGCCGGCCCTGCTGTAAAGTCTCCCAGCTGCAGCCGCTGAGGACCAAGCAGAGGAGCTGAGCAGGCAGCGGGAGTCAGAGCAGCCATGCAGAGCAAAATCAGCCTGATGCCACTGATGTGTGATAACGTCTCCCAGTGTTTCACGCCTGTCGCTCATGGAGACTTCAAATGCATCTTGAGCACAGTTTGTTGCAAGTCGGTGGATGTCAGCACAGCTTACAGTGCTGATAGTCATGGTGGCTCTGCAGCTGACGTGTCAGAGGAGGAGATGATGAAAGAAGCTCCAGCTCTGATGAGATTATCACTCGTTTCCTTTTAATTAAGTCTTTTGAGTTAGGGCAAACAGATGCGGCTCGCTGCAGCACTCTGGCTTTCGTTTTTTCTTCTTACTCAACGTTAACATCTATTATGGTGAAAACATGTTTCTCCTTACGGCGTGGAGCTGGAGTGGTTTTGGAGGTGATTTCGCTGCAGTAAAGTTCCTGAACAAGGCGTTTAACTGCAACTCTGAGGTTATCACTCTGCTCTAAATAAATTAACTCAGCTTGTTGCTTCTCTCTGGATTGTCTCTGTCCTTAGCTGTCCTTGCCGCCACCTTAATAGCTTTCCAAAAAGCAGTTTAGTCCTGTTTCTTCCAGCTGCCCGGTTCCTGATAAATCCTGCAGAAAGCAGGGTTTTCCTCGCCTGCTTGAGCCAGCTCAGGCTCTGTCCTCCACTCTGCGGTTTGGGAGTCTGTGAGAGAGAGCAGGATAACCTTTGGGGCTGAGCATCAACCTCTGTTGCTCTGAAGCTATGTGCAGGGAAATGAAAGTAGACACTTTTTATAACATTCAGGCGATTTGATTAATTTTCTTGTTGTTTTTAGGGAAGAAGGAAAACTGAAGGTGTGTGCTGGGTTACTGAGGAGCATTAAAGAGATTGTTGCATGACTCCAGTTGAGCTTTTAGCTGTGGTTTCACACCTTTTTTCCCAGCTCTGTAACTCCACCACATTTTTAGCATGTTTGTTATTTCCACAAAGACGGATGTACAGTGCCTTGCGAATATATATTCACAGCCCTTCCTTGGCTTTTTAGCTCTTTTATTCCATTCCAACTTGTAACTTGAATGTTTATTTTAGGTGGCTGATCTGCAAAAATAGTCCAAGTTGGTAAAGTGAAATGAGAAAAATTTTTAAACAGAAGAAATGCAATAGCTGAAAATTGGGATGTGCATATGTTTCCACCCACTTTGCTATGGCAGCATCATGCTGTGCAGATATTTTTCAGCAGTAGATACTAGGAAGCTGATTCAAGTCAAGAAAATAATTGACGGTGATAAATACAGGGATATAAATACAGTCAGCTTGTGATCTGAGACTGGGTCAGAGGTTCTCCTTCCAGCTGGACAATGACCCGAAGCGTACTGTTAAAGCGAGGTTCAAAGGGAAACCTTGAAATGATCTAGTCAAAGTCCAGACCTCAGTCTAATAGAGAATCTATGGTTAGACTTGAAGATCATCCAACATGAAGGAGCTGGAGCAGTTTTTCCTTCAGGAATGGGCAGAAATCCCAGTGGGAAGACGAGGCGAGCTCATAGAGGCTGATCCAGAGACTAACAGCTGGAATTGCTCTACAGTACTGACTTTAGGGGGTGAACAGTTATGCACCCTGACGTTTTCTGTTTTTTATCCTATTTGTTCTTTGCTTCACAATTAAAGAACATGTTCAGAGTTGTAGGAATGTCCAGTTAATGAGACGCTGCAAACTCCCAAATAATCCATTTTAATTCTAGGTTGTCAGGCGACAAAGCATCAAAAATGCCAAGAGGGTGAATAGTTTTGCAAGTGACTGTAGTAAGATAAATAAGAGTACCAACCTGAATAATTTTCTTACCAAATGTCTACAATAACTGCTGTGCTCACTGTTAACAACCAAATGATGCAGCAAACTCTGCATCTTTTCAACCATCTTGATGTAACTGAGACAGAGAAACACCGCTGGTCAGTTCTTGCATGCAGAATGCATTTTTGGTGGTGTTTTCAGGCCTGGCCAGAGTTGGTTCAGAGAACATCATTTAGTGGAGGCAAATGATGGACAGTGATGGAGGACTGAAAAAACAGGACAGACTCTTTCTTAGAAACATTTCTTTCTCTTGTTTTTTCTTCATGATTCTGATAAGTGAATCAGAGCCAATCACAGGAGAAGATCTGATCATTCTCTGCCTTTGATTAGCTCTGATCTTGTCATTATTTCATTAGTTTGAGCAGAAAAGAAAGTCCCTCCTTCAGTTCTGGGCCTACTTGTATTAGGATTTATAGTTGAAGTTTATTGATTTATACAGCAGCTGCTGCAACGGCCGAAGTGCTTTACATAGAATAGAATAACGACAAAAGCACCAAAATAAAAGCAAGTAGACATGCATCAAATTAATAAAAGAAACAATTAAAACCTAAAGCAAAACATACATCATCAGTACAGCTGCATGTTAAGGTGGAACGGTTTGTTCCACACTGTAGGAGCTACACTTACAGAGGTCCGAACACCTCAGTGGACCTTCCTGGTACAGCTACATCAGATCTAAGAGATCTGGAGGGGTGCATGAGGCTGCAGGATCTGATGGGTCACCAGGAGCCGGTCCATTCAGTGCATTATAGTTCAATAATACAACTTTAAAATCCGATCTAGGAGTTATCAACACAGGAAGCTTAAGCAGTTAATAGTTAGAAACTATTGTTATCATTTGAGAAATGCTTCCTAACTAGGAAACAAGTCTGGTGCCGTGAAACAGAAAATTGGCATTTAATGATGATCTAAGATTCTGTTGCAGAGCTGTCCTCCCTGCTTTTCGTGATCCTGCTGTAGAGGATGGAGGTCGCTATGTCCTGAGTGCTCCATAGCATGAAAGACCTGATTCTTAGCCACAGTTCACAGTAAAAGCTTCCTGCTGCACTGTGATGTCCTTTCACCTTTTCAGAGTTAAAGGGGAACTTGCTAGATAGCCCTCCAGGTAACAGCAGCGGAAAAGATCTGCTCTTTCCCATCTACTTCTGAATGGCTCCATGTTTGTTGTTTCAGAATATTTTAACTTGGTTTTACACGGCCTGCCTATGGTGTGGCTCCTGTTCAACTCCTTTGCCTTTTGGTGCAGTAGATGCAGCCTGAATTTCCTGCACAACCCTATCCATGTGTCCCTTTCATGTGTTCCCTGTAAGTTGTCCTGGTGTTCCATCTTTCGTGTTCAGCTTTCTTAGACCCTTCTCTGGTAGAACAGAGGCTGATCTGCATAATGGAGGACCTGGTCTGTACCAGATCCTGAAATTACTAAAATATCAGTTCAGTTGGACAGTAACACAAAAGAGCTTCCACACCATCATCGTTTATTATAATTACCTTTATTTGTCATTGCGATTGTACATTCCGCTGAAATATGTCCTCTGTATTTAACCTGTAGTTTATGTAGCAGTGGGCTGCACTGGGCAGTGCCAGTCTGGGTTTCAAATCAGGAAACTGTGATCTCTCCAGGACCTACATTTCCTGCTCTCTAACCACTCGGCCAGCATTCCTCCTTTTGTGAGACAAATATGAAGCCAAAATAGAGAAGTTTGTGAAAATCTGAGTCTGGCCCTTGATCCAGAAGCTTGTAGAACCTTCTTCAGCTGCAATAACTCAGCAATGGTTTTCTGCCTGACTTTCAGTCTCTCTCACTGTTTAGGAGGAACTTTGAGCCGCTCTTCTTTCCAGCGTTGCTTCAGGTCATTGTGGTTTACAGGCATTTTTTTCTGTACATCTCTCTGAAGAGCCCACCAGTGCATTTTAATCAGACTGATGTCTGGAGTTTGACTGGACCATTGCAACACCTGATTCTCATTCTGTTGTAGATTAGCTGCTGTGTTTGGGATCATTCTTCTTTTGCTGAGCCAGTTTGGACCAAGCTTCAGCTGTTGGACAGATGGATTTACATTTGACTCCAGAATACTTTGTGCATGTTGCACTCAATGACTGCACGGTGTCTTGGTTCTGTGGCTGCAAAACAAGCCCAGATCATCAATCCTCCAGCTGACTCCAACCTGACAGCTCCTATTAGGTGTTCGGAGGTGCTGATCTGCTGTGTTTGATTTTCTCCAAACATGGTCCTGTAGATCTTTAGTCTCATCTGTCTGAGGGACATTGTCCCAGACATCTTGTCTTTCATTCCGATGCAGCTTTGTCTGGAATCCAGTTATACTTTTTGACATGACTGTAGTTGCTACGATGAAATCTTCTCACTAGCCCTGGTTCTCTCTTACAACTGTTTATGTGGTTTAAATAAAACAGGATGTTTTTTTGTCACCTTTCATCTCCCAGTGGTGAACTTTTTGCACTTGGCTTCAAACGGAAACGTTGAAACAGAGGAGCAGAGCCTGGGAGCAGCAGACTGTTGCCTCTCGTTTGGTCTCTGACCCCTGAAGAGACAAGCAGCTTCACCTTCTGTTACCTTGAAAAAACAGAGGACCTGCTGTCTCCAGGACAAACAGTCAAAGCTGAGGACATCTGACTGTAACCAAACCCTCAGCTCCATCTCTTTATGTTTTCCTTTGTGTTTGCTTCTCCTGAGCTGGTTAGAGCAGTAATGATGCATCCTGGGAGCAGTGTCCCTGCATAATTTATTAAGCAGGATTTATTAGCTGCAGAATTAATTTGTTGGAGGAGTGGGTGCCTTCACTCTTGTTTTCTGTGGTGGCATTGTCACTTCCCTGTGATCCATTTCTCTCCATCAGCCCCCTACCCATCTCATAATTGGCCAACTTATTTTAATTTTAGCCTGGTTTAAATCACAATTTAGAGCTTCACTTGTGTTTGCATGTGAGGAGGAAGAGGAGGGTGGGGGTGAACTGGATTTATTGTGTAGTTACAGCAGGTACCTGAAACAGAGGATTCACAGGTGAGATGGTTGACTGATTGGAGCCTCTCACAGCGCTTAAGAAAAACATTACCATGGTCTTTTAGAGGAGACATTGTAAGAAATGCAGCGATGAACAGTCAGAATCAATTTAACAGTCATGTAAAACTCATCCAAGAAGTTTTCTTCAGTGAAGCCGAAGTGCACCTCTTACATTTTATAATTATTCCCAAATATTGCATGTTGTAACATTAGTAAATTCCTTCTCTCTCATTTATTTTCCAGGTGTCAGAGATGGGAAAGGATTCCCTGCCCGCCTGGTTGCACTGGGATGTCGGCAGCAGAATCCTGCGGGGACTTCCACTGGACCAGGATAAAGGAGTCCACTACATCTCTGTAACCATCTCCAACCACACAAAGCCCTCCTCCTCTTCTTCAGAGGTGTTTTCCATTGAGGTGCACCCTGAAGACCACTTTGATGCAGACCCATCCCAGTTGCTGTCCAACCAGGCAGCCATTGAAGATCACGTCCAGCCATTCATGTGCAGCAACGAGGAGCCCATCACTGTGCTGACGGTGATTCTGGATGCTGATTTAACAAAGATGAGCTCAGAGCAGAGGGTGGAGCTTCTGGACAACATGAGGAGCTTCTCAGGAGTGGAGCTCCATTACATGAAGATGCTCCCTGTGGTCAACAACAAGCTGTTTGACATGTCTGCATTTATGGCTGGACCAGGCAACGCCAAAAAGGTTAGTGGATGAACATTTTTTGGCCTTAACATTTTGAGTTTTTTCCATGTTTCTATAGTAAACTAGCCAGTTAACATAAATTTGACAAGCTTTTAATAATAATATCTTTTGGTCTCTAAATATATTGTATGTTTTTATTGTTGGTTGTCCTTCTTAAGCTTAAGGGTTTTCTTGAAATCCTACTATAACCTTTTGGACCAAATCCTTAATGATGGTGACCCATTTTACGTTTTCTAATTGCTGAGAACTGATCTTAGTTTGTTGGCCCCTGATTCTCCACCTGCTGAACTGATCACGGGGTTTTGGTGGGGTTCCGATCTGACCACAGATCCAAAATTGATATGTTTTGATCCTTAAGCCACTTTAACACTTTGGTCCTGTTTACATGACAATTATCCATTGAAATCAGGGATTTCTTTCCCCTTTCTGTTAACACCTTTTCAGGGCAACGTTTTAATTACAATCTTCATTGACACTGCAACAGCATAGACCACAAATGGTATAATTCCCCTGTCACGCCAGTAGTAGGCGGTTTGTTCTTTGAAACTCGACATGTGCAAACAGTTCCTGCTTACAAAACATAGGAGAAAATGAGCAATTTGTTGGACAAATCATCGTTAGAGTCCGAGTCAGCAGCACTCTGCAAACCGCTGTTGTTATTGTTGATCTCTTCTTCTGTGAGTTTTAAACTGGTCGGCAGCCATTATGCTGTGCGAGTGCACATTAATTTCTACTGATTTCAGTCATACTGCGCATGAGCCAGGGCTTTCCCATAAGAAAGATCCCATTTTTCCTGTGTATGGGACAACGGGATATTTTCAAACCATTACAGTCTGCAAGCAGTTCTCAAATTGAGCTGTTGTCAGAGAGACCTGAGCCGTTGTCGTTAAAACGAACAGTAGAAACACAACTACTCCTTTTTTGTTTTCATCAGAACATTTTGTCATATAAACTGGGCCTTTAGCCTTCTGACACAGTTCTCCATCATGCTGGGAAATCCACAGATCCTCTCCAAACTGTTCCTGGGTTCTTGGAAGAAGTTACTCTTGGAGGAGCCCCTTCATACAGTGTTCTTGGGCAGAATTGGAAGGAGACCCACTTATTTATTCTACTTGCAAGTCTTGCTCTTCTGTTTTGTGTCCTGATTTGATTTGTGGAGCCTGGAGGAATTTGAGCACTATTACATTTCTCTGAATGGTTCTGGTAGTGTGTGTATGAAGGTTTTGAAGAAGTACTGCAAAACAAATCCACCTACGGGTATAAATCATGGAACCTGGAACCCTGAACTCCCCTGGAGGAGCGACTCCACACAAGGATCAGGATACTCCACTGTTGGCATCACACATGACTCATGGTAGCTCTCGGTGGTTGTTCCCAACAACCACACTCATCAGACCTTTGTCCATGAGCTCTCTGCCAGTCTTCTTCTGTCCACCCTGGTGCTTCTGGAGAAGTTCAGGCTTTAATTTAAAGTTTTCTCTGACATAAGTGGCTTCTTTGCTGCCCTCCTTGTCCAGGGTTCTTCATCTCTCTGTACAGTGAGATAAAGTCACACCCATCTGCTACCAAGGCTGGGTAAGCTTTGCCCTTGTGGTAAAATGTTCAATTTCTGGACTTCTCTGCAGATACACCCTTCAGTTTGAAGATCTTTATAATCCAGAAAACTGCTCCTTCAGCACATCAGCTCATCTTTCATAGCCATCAGTCAGCTGCTTAGATTACACTGATGGAGTGTTTTCAACAGTCTCACCAGTGCCATATAGTAGTACTGACATAAAGTCAGTTGATCATTTTGTACCAGAAAAAAAAACAGCTTTTTTACTTTCTGAAAATGAACATTTTTGTAAATATTAATAAGCACCTGTTCTCTCCATGCAATAATGTCAAGATGATTTGTCACCACATAAACTCAAGTTGCTGTTTTGAGTGTACCATCAGAAAAGAAGTGCGTAAAACCCACCCAGTTTAACGGAGTTGCCTTTCAGGTCATAAAAAGCCTGCACTCCTCAGCAAGTCTTAAACTTAACATATTTTATAGAGTTGTTGCTTTTTAAGGAGCCGTCTAACCTACTGAAGGAAAGCAGGTCCTCATGGTTCATTCCTTTGTTGCATTTAGACTGCAAACAAAGTTTTTAAAATTATTTTTGGGGTGATGTTCATGTGTTTAACTAATAGTTGTACCATTACATCATTTAAAATAATCATTACACATCTGCATTACAGATGGTTCCATCGTAATGAAAAAGTTACTTTAAAGTAGGAGCTGAGAAAATGTCCCGAAACAAACTAACTACATCTTTGAATGTGAGTCCGCTACAAGCCCTGCAGCAATTTAAATAAAAAAAACTTTCTCCCTATCAGCTATTGGAGCCATGAAAGGTTTTTGCGCTCCTAATGCAACTACATTTAATCCAAATACATGAATTCTAATAATGCAGTATGTTCAGCTTGTGTTTTGCCACAGTGAATAAACAAACATACAGAAAGCCAATCATATCATTAATGGTGTTTGTTTTCTCAGGTGGTGGAGAACGGGGTTCTTCTATCATGGAAGCTTGGCTGCTCATTGGAACAGACCACTGTTCCAGATATCAATAGTGTCCAGGGTCCAGCTAAAGAAGGTACAATGTCTGCCAAGCTGGGATACCCTGTGGTGGGATGGCACATTGCTAACAAGAAGCCACATGTCCCAAAACGTGTGAGAAGGCAGCTAAACAACACTCCAACGCCTATTCTGGCTGTACTTCCTCCAACGACAGCAGTGGAACCTCCAGTGAGGATTGTCCCAACCCTCTCCTCTCCTTCTATTGCTGCGCCAACACAGAGTTCTGCCCCTCCTGTGCGAGGCCCGGTCCCCCTTCCAGGAAAGCCTACAATCAAAATCCGTGACCCCATTGCCCACACCCCAACCCTGGGGCCACCTCAACCAACAAAGGTAGTTGAGACTACCAGCACTGTTTCCATTCAGCCAACCATGACCAGGCCCACCTATGTAGAAGCCACCGCCATACCACCCATGCCGCCTAAAAAGTCCACCAAGAAACCACCTAGAAGGCCCAAAACCACTCCAATGACCTCTACATCCAAAACACCAACAGTCAGTACGCCATCACCTGGTGTACATGATCTATCCAATGAAAAACCAGTGCTGAGAAATCCCATCGATCAGGTCAATGCACTGGTGGGCACCTATTTCGAGGTTAAAATCCCTTCTGACACATTCTTTGATAAAGAGGATGGAACAACAGACAAGCTGCGTCTTACTCTGAGACATAACCACAACGAAGTGGTTGGAGAGGAATCCTGGATCCAATTCAATACCACCAGCCAGCTCCTGTATGGCCTGCCTGATGTTCAGCACATTGGGAAACACGAGTATTTCATGCAGGCAACCGACAAAGGTGGACTTAATGCCATCGATGCTTTTGAAGTTAGAGTAAAGCGCTGGCCGCTCAATGACAAAACACCTGTCATATTCACAGCCCGCTTCAATGGAGACCCGCGTTTAATTACTAATGACATCCACAAGAAGATCCTTCTGGTGAAGAAACTGGCGTATGTACTGGGGGACCGCAACAGCAGCACAGTGAGTTTAAGGAATATCAGCAAAGGGTCGATTGTGGTAGAATGGACAAATACCAGCCTCCCCCAGCACCCATGTCCAAAAGAACAGCTCCGAAATATGAGCAGGACGCTCGGAGATGCGGATGGAAGACCCTCACAGAAATTCACAAGTAATATGGGGCCCGAATTCATTCCCGAACGTGTAAAGGTTAGGGGCAAAGCAAGCTGCCGAACATACTCCTTCATCCCACCAGCAGAGATTGATATCCCAGAACCTTCGATGGTTACTCCAGGTCTTGGATCAAGCCGGCACAGCACAGATGATGTCTACCTTCACACAGTCATTCCTGCTGTGGTGGTGGCAGCCATCTTGCTTATCGCAGGGATCATTGCGATGATCTGCTACCGGAAGAAACGGCGAGGAAAGCTCACCATTGAGGATCAGGCCACCTTCATCAAGAAGGGAGTGCCTATCATCTTCGCAGATGAGCTTGATGACTCCAAGCCTCCTCCCTCGTCCAGTATGCCCTTGATTCTCCAAGAAGAGAAGCCACCTCTGCCTCCCCCTGAATACCCTAACATGGCCAGTCCAGAGACCACTCCCCTTAACCAGGAGCTGCTGGGGGAGTACACAGCTCTGCAAGACGAGGACCCGAACGCACCTCCCTACCAGCCGCCACCTCCCTTCACCGCTCCCATGGAGGGCAAGGGCTCTCGTCCAAAGAACATGACTCCATACAGATCTCCACCCCCCTATGTGCCCCCCTAAGACTTGTTGCCCCTCCACTGAGAGGGTGGAGGGAAGATCCAGGAGCTGAGCTGGTTTCTGCTGTTTCTGTCTGGACTTTTACAGGAAGAGATGTCAAGATGTGCTGAAGTTCCAAAACAACAGTGGACTATGGTTTAGGTGGGGGTTTGGGATGTTGGAATTGCTTTGAGGGACTACTGTGTCTATGGTAGCCCATGTTCTGCAATGGCTGAACACGTCTCATCACTGGGCTTTGGTTCAACCCAGCTGCTCAGAAGAAACACCTGGGAGAGCTGCTCTCCCATCTCAGCATTGGATTTTTTCTTAGATTTGAATACTGGGTTGTACTTTATTTTTTTATTTTTTCCAATAACTCATTTTCTTTTTCACTGGACTGTAGTGTTGCCTAACAACCTTTGTTGTGTCCTGATTTTAAACAACAAGAAAAGATATTAAACTGTCACTAGACCGTTGCTGGCAGACATGTCTTCTAAAAACGGTGTCAGGTTCTCCTCCAAATCTGAGGATCTCGGATCTCCCCCGCAGACGATGCAAAAGAAGCGCAGGCCGAGCTGTGCACGGCTGATCGAGTGTGTGTGTTGATTTTAATTCATAACGGTTTGCCTTTTAACATTATTTATCTCTTTTTATCCTTATTCACAATGTCTAGTAAAGCTGAGAATAACAAGGTAGCCTAAAAAGATGTAGAGATGAGTAATAATTTGTTCTATTGGTTTTTATATTCACTGTATATGTGGAAGACATCATTTTATTTTGGAATAAAGAATTGGGAAAGACAGAAATATCTTCCTAAATACTTGGAGAAAAATCTTTTGTTCCTGTTTTTCTACAAGATGAATCGGCTTCAACCTTTTCTCCAATCAACTGATTTAGACACAACAAATAAAAACTGGTCTAGGTGGGTTCAGCGGCAGAACTTCTGACCCCTTACATCTAAACCTTAAAATTAAACCCAGTTTGATGACATTGCAACACCCATGGTAATAAAGCCACAATAACCATGGAATACTATGGAATGCCGTGTTAATCACCGTTGATCCCAAATGGGCTAGACACCAGGCGGTGTATAAAAATATACATTTGTGAGAGAAAGTCATCCTCTTGTAGTTTTCTAAATTATAAAGAAAGGTTTCCTAACTAATAATTAAATAAATAACCAGGTATCTAATCTAACTGTTGGAGTGGTCCAAACAGGAGACGAGAGTTAGAACTGTCCTACTGGATTGTAGTGGCCTTTCAGTCACTAAACATGTTTAGAATAATAGAAAATAGGTTATGTTTTTTTTACCATTAACTAGTATCCACCATGTCCTTCCTTAGCATGGATTAGGCTAGAATATACTAGCTTTGCAGTTGGGAACTATTGATTCTGGAATCTTTAAACTCTTTAGAAACTGAGATATTTCCATCTTTGGTCTCTAATTGAATTCATTTCCACTGACAGAAAAACAGACAACGGATTTTAAATCCATTTTTATCTGGTGCCAGCAGCATGCTACCTAATAATACACTTCATGGGAAAAAAATATTTAAGGAAAAAGAAAGAATAATACAATTTCAATAAAATTTGGTCCACTTAAAGTAGATGATTGGATAAGGTGTTGACGTTGACACAGTAACAGCTAGTAACTGGAGCATCCAGCAGTGATTCAGTTGAGTGAAGGTTAGCAGACACAGAAGATGCCTCCTAGCCACTGATGAGCTTTGACAAGATCACATTATGCAGTTCCCCCTAAAAGGTTGGGTATACCTGTTATAACAAAGTCCAAGTTGACCCGTGTGGTTGTCCTGTTCCGATATGTTTCAGCACTGGACCACTGTCTTACATGAGGCACGATAAAACCCACGCTGTGACCCTTATGAGACTCCATCAGGTGCTGGTGATGCTGTACATTGCTTCTACAAGGCATGCTCTGTGCCTGCCTGACTCAGACGCTCTGGTAACTGCCTCACAGCCCTGCTGCTCCACTCATGATGCCACATCCGATGTTCCCTGGTGTTCATTATAGCTGAGCCTGTTACTTTGGTTACAGTCCTATCACTGGTCTGCATGTGGACCCAGTCATCAAACTGGATGATCCCTGCTGGGTTCTTAACAGTGACTGTGTCAATATTGGTTGAAATGGTATTCCATAGAATTCCAGTATAACGGGACAAACCTGAAAATGTTCTTTAAACCAGGGATAGTTATTTTTTCTATCTGCCACTGGGACCCTCCCAGAATTTAACCTAATTTTTCTGGATTTTCCAGATACACCGGAGATGATTGTGGCTGAGATTCAGGAAAGGGAGAACACTGAGTTTCCAACCAGTTGCTCCCAGAAAAAAAGTCTAAACTTTTTTTTTTTACTTTTTGATACAGCCTCAAATTGTTTATTAAAATGCTTTCAATTGATGATTAGTTTCCTGTGATTTTTAAAGTTTTAGCTTTAGTTCATTCATGTCTGTTATTTACACGTTATTTCTTGTCATGGGTCACATTTATCATCGGATTTTTTTTGGTGTGTTTGCGTCTCTAATGTATCTTCTAAACACAAAGATGGAAGGACCCATGTGTTATGTTTTAGTTATCCATCCTTCTGTCTGAGTTTGAACTGAAAGTGACCCTTTGCAATAACGGTGTATGGCGCAGTCTGTGAAATGACTGCTCCATGCAGCCTCACGCGAGTGACTCATGATGTTGGTTTTCGCAGGATGCCAAGGCTTTTTTTTGCTTATCAAGTGTGCATTGTAATAATAAAACCAACCGGTACCTTAATCAAACTAATGCCTGACTTGTCTTTATTGTTTCTGAGTCACTTCGTCCTTGCAGGATGTGTTGGGAGTTTCCTGACCATGCCAATGTCTTGTCCAGTCAAATTGCTCAACCAAACCTGACTGATGTCTGTGCAAAAGTGTTTCAATCACTTTCGCTTCCCAACCGCTCCCACTTGTCCTTGAATTGATGGACTAGGCTGTCTGATGTCCACAGGAGGTTTTACCTGCTCGGACAGCTTCATGCTGTCTGGGATTGTGTTCAAAACTATGACTGGTTAAACAATGATCTTTGACTATCCAATGAAATCAGTCTCTTCACGTACTGAATACAAATGATTTGCACAGATATTGATCAGATTTATTGGATGTAAACAGTTTACCATCTCCTTTGCCCCTCGGTTATAATTCTTGACAGAGTTTAATGTGTAGGAGCGTGAAGAGATGATAAATGTGTTCCTGAGACGTCTCCAGATACTGAGTTGGAGAAACGGACCTCAGGGCTGGTCAAGATTAAAGAAGGACTGATCCGTGTTTGATTGAGGTGACTCTCAGTTGTCAAAATTAATCAGTAATATATTTCACTGTCATAATTTTGGATCAATAAGCATGTCTTTGGCTGCAATTATAGGTAAACTGATCAATTAGCTCCAGAGATGACTTGTTCCAGCAACATTTGATCCCAAATCCCCACGCAGCCTAAAGCTAGAATTGTTGCTGAGCTTCAAAAAGCAGCTCTCTGTACGACCCGCAATGACAGATTTAGGTCTTTTATAAAACGTGTGAATTTTACCAGAAAAATAAAAGAAAACCTTTTATTTCTAAAGCACTTTTTGGAATATGCTGTATTACTATCTGCCTTGAATGGCTTGTGGGGTCGATTGTGCATGTAATTAAAGCCTTTTTAGGCTCTGCATGAATTTATTGTATTTAAATTTATTAGAATTAAAACACAAAGGTTTTTTGTTTTGATCCCAGTCTCAGTGTTAAACTGTGATTTTAGCAACAACTACATACTTGAAGTGCTTAGTGAAGGTATCAACAAGGAGGATTGACTCTAATAACTACGTTTGCTAGTAATCAGATTACCAGTAAGTTTTCCTCTGACCTGGAGGCATCTTTCCGGCAGAAGATCCTAGAAGCGTTCTGAAATATTCGGAGTTGTTCAATAAATAAATGAACAGAATTGTATTTTAATGAGGATAGTTTGATGTAGTTTTCATACATAGAATTAAACTGATACGGGTTTATAACTAGTTGGGCTTTCATATCACAATATTCAAATGGCCAACCGGGTCAAATTACTTTATACTATAAAATAAACTTTATGTTATCATTGACAACACATCTGGAGTATATACATACTGAAACAATACATGCTCCTAAAAATGAGGAACAAGTACCTTCCATTTCAAATCTGACCTCCATCAAGATGCAAAGAATAAATGGATATGGCTTTGTTCTCATTTCAGCCAAAATTTAAACTTTGCTGTGATCACCTTCAAGGTAGAGTTGATTTAGAGTTTGGTTGGATGCCTTCTACAGTTGACAGCAAAAGCTGAAAAGACAGATTGCCCAACTGCAGTTCTTGAATTTGATAATTATGATCCTGGTTACTCTTATTATTGGATGCAAGTAAAATAGATTCTGGGACTAAACTATGTGAACATCCATCTTTGTGTTTTTTAACCAGAGACAAAATAAACTCTCAAAGCTAAGGAAATTATATCTGCTTTAGTTTCCAAGAGTTGCCAAGGAATTTGCTTTTTATTTATGATTTTCCAAACTTTTATACAGTAGGAAATATGCTAGAACAACATAGTTTTAATCACAGATGGGCATCAACCAGGCAGTACATGAGCAGCCTTGCTAGATGACCTGGCAGGTAGAAATATTACTGCATCATCTGCATAAAGCTGCAACTGGCTGCTGGGCAACTCAAAGGCAAGTGATTTAGAAAAAGTATTGAACCTTGAAGTATTGCCATTTTGTTCTTCAAAAAGGATGACTTTTCTTTACTGACATGAACTTATTGTTCTCTAGTTTGGTTGGATGGCTCAAACAAGTCAGTTGTGTTTTGAAAAACTATATGTAGACAGTTTAGACAGGAGAAAGCTGGTTCTGGATGACGAGTTGATATTTTTAAGATGATTAATCAATTGTGTTGCTGCCATCATGTCTCATTCCTTTCGAAAACCTGGGAATAAAGAAACAGATGATAGAAAGTTCTTTGTAATTTTCTGTTTCGAAGACAGGTATAAATATGGATTTGTCCAGCTAGGAAGGTAACTGGTCCTAACAGAAATATTAATGACATCAGTCAATGGTTTAGATTATATTGAACTGTGGGAGTCAACACATCAGAATCAACTTTATTGGCCAAGTTTGTGAGTCCAAACAAAGAATTTGACTTAGCAATTCAATTCAGTTTATTTATATAGCACCAATTCACAACACATGTCGTCTCAAGGTTCTTCACAACAGTCAGGTTCATATATTCCAATTAATCGTAACCATTGAACAGTTCAGTCAGATTCAGTTATTTATTCAAATTGGATAAAAAGTTTTTCTATCTAAGGAAACCCAGCAGATTGCATCCAGTCAGTGACTTGCAGCATTCACTTCTCCTGGATGAGCATGTAGAGACAGTGGACAGTCACTGGTGTTGACTTTGCAGCAATCCCTCATACTGAGCATGCATGTAGCGACAGTGGAGAGGAAAAACTCCCTTTTAACAGGAAGAAACCTCCAGCAGAACCAGAACCAGGCTCAGTGTGAGCGGCCATCTGCCACGACCGACTGGGGGTTTGAGAGAACAGAGCAGAGACACAAAGAGAACAAAGAAGCACTGATCCAGGAGTACTTTCTATGGGAAGGAAAAGTAAATGTTAATGGATGTAGCTCCTTTAGTCGTTTCACCTAGAAAGAAAGAACAGATAAACTCTGAGCCAGTTTTCAAAGTTAGAGTCTGAAAGAGAGCACATATAATTAGTTACAGTAAATTGCACAGTTTACTGTTTACTCAGTCAACTGCTATATCTAGGAGAGAGAAAGGGTTAAACACTGAAAGACAGGGCCAAGTGGAAGGTGAGCATTAAGTTGTTGCCAGCAGAAGCTTGCTGTAGCAGAAGCTACAGAGTCAGGCCAGGTGTAGCTTCTAGGAAGAGAAAAGAGATAGAACATAAAGTTAAAGTTAAACTGAAATAACAGCAAATAATGTAAAATTGGAGAGTAGTGTGAGAATGTAGCGAAGAGGGTGAAAGTGATCATTATGTCCTCCAGCAGCCTAAGCCTACAGCAGCATAACTACACAGATAGTTTCAGTTTCAGTTTAGTTATTTATATAGCGCTTATTTACAACAATGTCATCTCAAGGCACCCCACAATGGGTCCGGAAAGGAGCGGGGCCGCCGGGGAAGCCAGACCCAACCACCGAGTGCCAGACCCCGGCCACCCCAGAATGGGCTGCATGTAGGGGCACTAAGTAAAATAATAAACTGATAAAGTTTGTCCATCTAGAGCCCACTGAGGGCCATTGTTATACTAAAAGCCACAAGGATTGGGATACCTCTCTCTGTCAGACGGATTATAACCATTGGAAAAGAGAAGGGGTCATACAGGTAGCAGAAATGGAGGGTGTGTTTGCACCTCAACCATAAACCTGACTCCCCCTCACTCCATCCAACAGGGAGGGAGGAAGGTGGAGGTAAAAAATAAGGAAGATAGCCACTCTAACTATAAGCTTTATCAAAAAGGAAAGTTTTAAGCCTAGCCTTAAAAGTAGACAGGGTGTCTGCCTCACGGACTAAAACTGGAAGCTGGTTCCACAGGAGAGGAGCCTGATAACTAAAGGATCTGCCTCCCATTCTACTTCTAGAGACTCTAGGAACCACCAGTAAACCTGCAGTCTGAGAACAAAGTGCTCTGTTAGGAACATATGGACCAATCAGATCTCTGATGTATGATGGAGCTAGATCATTAAGGGCTTTATATGTGAGGAGGAGAATTTTAAATTCTATTCTGGATTTAACAGGGAGCCAATGAAGGGAAGCTAAAATAGGAGAAATATGATCTCTCTTTTTAATTTTCATCAGAACTCTTGCTGCAGCATTTTGAATCAGCTGAAGGCTTTTAACTGCATTTTGTGGACATCCTGATAGTAAAGAATTACAATAGTCCAGCCTTGAAGTAACAAATGCATGGACTAGTTTTTCAGCGTCACTCCTGGACAGGATATTTCTAATTTTGGCAATGTTCTGGAGATGAAAGAAGGAAATCCTAGAAACCTGTTTAATATGGGATTTAAATGACATGTCCTGGTCAAAAATAACATCAAGGTTTTTTACTTTATTATCAGAGGTCAATTTAATGCCATCCAGGTTAAGTGATTCACTAAGCAGTTTCTTTTTTAAAGACTTCGGTCCAAAACGACAACTTCTGTCTTATCTGAATTTAGAAGCAGAAAATTTAAAGTCATCCAAGTTTTTATATCTTCAAGACATGCTTGTAGTCTATCTAACTGGTTGGGTTCATCAGGATTTATGGATAAGTAAAGCTGAGTATCATCAGCGTAACAGTGAAAATTTATCCCATGCTGCCTGATAATTTGACCTATTGGAAGCATATATATAGTAAAGAGAATTGGTCCAAGTACTGAACCCTGTGGTACTCCACAATTAACCCTGGAGTTTAAAGATGATTTATCATTTACATGAACAAACTGGAATCTGTCAGACAGATAAGATTTAAACCAGCCTAGCGCTGTTCCCCTGATCCCTACAGCATATTCCAGCCTTTTTAAGAGAATATTATGGTCGACTGGATCAAATGCAGCACTGAGATCTAACAGAACCAGAACTGACACAAGTCCATTATCTGAGGCCATAAGAATATCATTAGTGACTTTCAGCAGAGCTGTTTCAGTGCTATGATGAGCTCTGAAACCTGACTGAAACTCTTCAAACAGGTCATTGTTGTATAAATGTTCACACATTTGAATAGCAACTATTTTCTCAAGAATTTTAGATAAGAATGGAACATTGGATATAGGTCTGTAATTTTTCAAGTCATCTCGATCAAGCGAAGGTTTCTTAAGTAAAGGTTTAATTACAGCTACCTTAAAAGCTTGTGGTTCTGATCCATTTACTAAAGATAGATTAATCATATCTAAAATGGGGCTGGTAATCAGAGGGAACACTTCCTTAAATAATTTGGTTGGGATTGGGTCTAACATACAAGTTGAAGGTTTAGATGAAGCTAATATTTCTGATAACTCAGGAAGCTCCGCAAGATCAAAACAGTCCAAACACAGATCAGGTTCTACAGTTATTTCCAACGTTGTCTCACTTGCTGAGGATGAAGTAGTCATCTTCAGGAGTATGTCAAAGATTTTCTTTTTAATAGAATTAATTTTATTTAAGAAGAATCCCATAAAGTCATGGCTGCTAAGAGCTAAGGGAATGGATGGCTCAACAGAGCTATGACTCTGTGTAAGTTTAGCAACTGTACTAAAGAGAAACCTAGGATTATTCTTGTTCTCTTCTATTAATGATGAGAAATAAGCTGTTCTAGCTTGATGAAGTGTCTTTTTATTCAACAGTAGGTTATTTTTCCAGATTAAGTAGGAATCCTCTAGGTGTGTAGAGCGCCATTTTCTCTACAATTTTCTAACATTGTGCTTTAAAGTACGCAGCTCTAAATTAAACCAAGGAGCCTCCCTCCTGTGACTCCTGTGAATAATTACCTTCTTTTTCAAGGGGGCTGCATTGTCTAATGCACCACCCAATGATGAAGAAACACTATAAACAAGAGAATCAATTTGTGAAGGGGCAGAAACAAAATGATTGCCCTCCACTCTGTTTTTCAGTGATAATGAGGAAAGTGGAACAGATTCTTTAAAGGTTGTTACAGCATCGACTGATAATGATCTACTATAATGACATTTTCTTTCAGGTGTGGAGTACTCGGTTAAATTAATCTCAAAGGTTATTAAGAAATGGTCAGACAGGACAGCGTTATGAGAAAATATTGTTATTGTCGCAGTGTGTTTTTTTGGTTGTGCATTTGTTTATGTTTAATCAGATGTTTTTGATGTCTTTGAGTTCCCGTTCCTGGTGTTTTATTTCCTAGGTTCTGTTCTGTTGACTGTGAGGTTTTATTGTGTTTTTAGATCTGTTGTTCTCCCCGTGCTCTGGTTCCCTGGATGTGTTTTACAGTTTGTTTCTTCGTCTTGCTCCTCCATGTCCTCATTTGTCCTCATCTGCTTCACCTGCTCCCTCTGCCTCCCTGTCTCCACGTCCCACATGTTCCCTGTTTTCCTGATCACCTGCCCTATTGTTTCATGTACACCTCGTCCCTATTTAGGTCTGTCTTGTCCTTTGTTCCATGCGGTGTCGTCATGTCTTTTTGTCATGTCTTTTGATACGCCTCTCAGGTCTCGTTGATGTCCTTTTTGGATATTCTTGTATACCGGCATTACGCCTGCATGTAAGTGGACTCTCTCATTAAAGCAGATTTCCCACCAATCCCTCTCTGCTTCCTCCGTACCTATCTGCACTCTGGTCCACCACCACAAGAAAACGCATTATGACAGTTATGTCTTTACACTCAATGCCATATGTCAGCACAAGGTCCAGAGAATGAAGACAAAGGTGGGTACGTTTGTTAATGTTTTGTGCAAAGCCAATTAAGTCTAAAATAGCATTAAACGCTATATTTAGGCTATCACTTTCAGTGTCAACATGAATGTTAAAATCCCCCACTATAATAACCTTATCTGTATTTAACACTAATTCAGAAAAAAGGTCTGACAACTGAGCTAAAAATTGAGAGTAAGGGCCTGGTGGACGGTACAAAACAACAAACAGAAGTGGTTTTAGTGCTTTGCAAGTTTTCCTCATCCAAATAAGGATTAAATATTCAAAAGAGTTGTAGCTATTGATTGGTCTGGGACTAATCAATAAATCGGACTGAAAGATGGTTGCTACTCCTCCTCCTCGCCCAGTATTTCGAATAATGTGAAAATTTTAATAATTAGTAGGAGTTGTAACATAATCCTCTTGCTGCAGCCAGATTTCTGTGAGGCTAAATAAATCAATCTGATTATCACAAATCAGGTCACTAACTAGCAAAGTCTTTGAAAAAAGAGCCACATTTAATTGTTTTATTTTTATTTTTATTCTGAGTTGTGTTTATTTTTATGAGATTTTCATGATTTCCTCCTTTTAGATTATTATTTGATCTATTCAATTTTGGCCTTGGGCGAGATATTGTCTTATTAGGGTAATGGGTGGGTAGCAGTACAGAAGCTGCAGAGAGGAGTGTTAAACTATGACCCTGCTTCCTGGTCTGAACCCTGGGTTGTCAGAGTTCTGGAGAACTAATAAATTCGGCCAGATTCCTAGAAAGGAGAGGTGCTCCATCCAAAGTGGGATGGATGCCGTCTCTCCGGATCAGACCAGGTTTTCCCCAAAATGTTCGCCAGTTATCAATGTAGCCCACATTGTTTTCTGGACACCACCTAGACAGCCAGTTGTTGAATGACAGCATGCGGCTAAACATGTCGTCACTGGTCAGATCGGGGAGGAGCAGAGCAGCTGACTACCTGGCTGTGGAAACAAGTATCCACACTTTAACTGTGTTTTGCTGTAGAGTTTGACCATCCGGTGTTGACCTCCAGTGCTTCTGCTTCACAGTGTAATATGAAAGGATTGATGATTTCACGCACACTATATCTTTGGTTATAACTGTTGTAAATTATTTTGTTAATTCCTTAACTGTATCACTTGTTAATTAAATTAATTATGTGTTTGCAAAAGGAAGCATCGTTACTCTCGGCATTTCCTTTTAGGTACAGTATGAAGCTTTGTGAATTTCCAGAATAACTTCAATACCTAGACCCTTGTAGATAAATGAAGTTTTGAGGTTAATGAGATTTTTTAAGTGTCCTTTTTTCATTATTTAGCCACAGTAAGGTTTATTACAGAATGTATCCAAGTCATTCATTTTTATTAGATGTTTCCTGCCAATATTAACTTAGTCACATTCATATTGCATAACTTTTGACCTAGGGATTAAACTATCACATCAGTTAATCCTCACCAATACTATTGGTACTTTAATCATTTGCTGAATATTAATATGCATCATGTTGGGACCCACAGCCATGGTTACAACATGAAAAGCCAGTACAGACTTTCCTGGAACTTTCAAAATAAATTGCATTAACCTACTTCCGGCACAGCCAGGAAACAGGGTAACTGCGAACTTCCCATGATGCCACTGTCCACATAAAACCCCACTTCCCCCAATGGTCCGATCTCTTCCACACGGCCTCCAGAGGGACCGGATAGTGGGGGAACAGCGCACTAATGTCTCTTTGCTGGCAAAAAGACATAAACTCTTCAAACTGGATCCATGGGTGTCATACGATCATCGATCATATGCACTAAGTACTGATGAATTACTGTTGAAAGAATCCAGTATTCAGTCATAAAAAGGGGTAAATTGCTTACTTTCTCTCTGAGGCCTGTAGAAGCAAACTGTCCCAGAGAAGTCCCCAGTAGAGATGCTGTCTCTACAAGCCGAGTGAAGCGGTTTTCCCTGCCTGAGAGGACAATAGGAGCCGTATCACCGTGGTTACGGTAACGTGCAGTTTGACCGGACGACAGAACAGCCGCCACTCCCCCCAGCTAAGGAGGTTAGCTGTAGCTAACCGTTAAAAGACTGTGGACGTTTCTTCAAACTTCTCCGCCCTGGACAACATTCCTCACCACAGATCATGAGGTTAAGTGTTTAGGCAGAATAATATAGAAGTGATTTAGATTGAAATGATTTAAACGTTTTTCATTTTATGAAGTTTGGTTTGTTTGTTTTGAACTCAGCTATCTTGATGCTAGCAGACTATCTGCAGCACACAAGTTCAGGTTGTGTTCTGTGTTTGTATGTTTTTAAAGTTAAGACAAACTTTATTTAAAGTGTTATTTTAAACACAGAAGATTGATCATAACGTGCCGTCCGCGCTTATGCATTTGAACCCTTTTATTGATGGTATTTTTAAAGGTGTGTGTTTGAATCTGGTGCTAAGCTATCAGCTTCTTTGTTAGCTTCAACTGCTAACAGCTTAGGACACGTGCTTGCTGCCAAATAATATTTAACAGAAAGGTTGTTAGTTTCAAGCTAGTAAATAATGTGTCCCTAAACATTATTTTACTAAATCTGATAACTAAGTAAACACCATTAAGCTCCATTTCTCCAGAAAGATTTGGCTCTTTTCCAAAATATTCCCTTAATAATATTTCTTTAAATATTATTTTGATAAATAAAGGCAGCTAATTAGACACCGTTGAGAATTAGTAATCCAGAAGATTGGTTTTACTCGGCAGATCATTATTTAAAACATTATTTTATTAAAATAATATTTTATCTGATCTTGCATTGTGAATGGTTGTCTAAACGTTTGCTGATTATTTCCTAAGTTAGTTCCAAGACTAACTTAACTTCATTTCCAGATTCTTCAAGATAATCCTTGGTTCTCAAACATAAACATTGCATGGTAATGTTGTATCACTCTTTTGATCATAATTATCAATCATCTTTAATCAACTTGTTTATATTGTACATAGTCCATTAGTCTTCATTATTCTTTAATTCTGCTTGGTAGTTTAGTTGGATTGTTTTAGCAAAGTAAAGAGTTTGTTGATTGAAATGTTTGACTTTGAGTTGACTTATTTTTGTTAATAAATTCTTGTATTTTAAGAAATTGTGTGAATTCATTCCATATATGTGCAGAGTTTATGCTGTTCAATAATGTCAGAGCTCGTCTCACACCTTTCTATTTTGTTCTAATACCATCGCCTTACTGGGCTGGTAATCACAGGACAACCCTTAACAGACTCAAATATTATTTGATAAAATATTAAAATATTAATATTAAATATTAAATAATTTTCTGAGATTCATAATCACAACACATCATATGCATCATATTTGTATGTATTTCTTGGTTAGGCAAAGTTTTAGTTAAACAAAGATGTTCTCCATTTGAGTCAGAGCGCAATTTATTAACCTGGTCTATTTTAAAGATTAAAACTCCATCCAGAGTACCTTTTGGGTTTGACTCACTGATAGCCACATTAGTCTTTAAAAACTGACTTTTTAATCTGAAATAATTCCAATTATGTGATAGTTGTGCTAAAACAGGTACATCACTCCAACTTCATACCTGTATGACTGTATCGTTCATGTGCATCTGGAAAATTGCACTAGGACAAGAGTATGGCAAATGATATATAAATAATCTCTGAGAAAAGCAGGCCAAGAACTAAGCCATGAGGTACGCCTGAATCAACTGTGAACTGCAGCCGCAGTCAGACCATCCAGAGTTACCGCACACAGTTGTTTGCAAGACATGGGCTACAACTGTCACATTCCTTGTGTTAAGCCACTCCTGAACCAGAGACAACTTGAGAAGAAGAAAAAGGACTGGACGGCTGCTCAGAGGTCAAAGGTTATCGAGCAACAAGTACATTTAGCATTTCATTTCAGAATCAGAATCAGCTTTATTGCCAAGTTCGTACATACAAACAATGAATTTGACTCCGGTATACTTTGCTCTTTGGTTGTGTTTTTGCATTACAGAATATACATATTTACAATTTACAATATACAATGTACACATATATAATAAAAAGGTGCATTTGCAACATCTGTATGCTGTTGTTCTGTACTCTATTGAATGTTCAACAGATAAACAGCCCGGGGGAAGAAACTGTCTCTTTAGCGGCGGCCTGAAGATAAAACTCTGAACAGTTTATGTGCAGGGTGTGTGGGGTCTGCAGAGATTTTAGCAGCTCGACCTGTATAAGTCCTGGATGGAGGGAAGGTCAGCCCTGATTATTCTCTCTGCAGTCCTGATTATTTGTTGCAGTCTGGACCTGTCCTGTTTTGTGGATGATCCAAACCACACTGAGATGGATGAAGACAGGACAGACTGAATGATGGCAGTGTAGAAGATGACCAGCAGCTCCTGTGGAAGGTTGAACTTCTTGAGTTGCCTCAGGAAGTTCAGTCTCTGTTGGACCTTCTTTCAAACAGTGTCTATGTGTGAAGACCATCTCAGGTTCTCAGAGATGGTGGTTCCTAGGAACCTGAAGTGGTCCACAGACGATACAGTGCCGTTGAGGATGGTGAGGGGGGTGTATGGGGGTGGTGTTCTCCGAAAGTCCACCACCATTTCCACAGTCTTGAGTGGGTTCAGTTCAAGGTAGTTCTGACCGCACCAGTGTACCAGCCGACCCACCTGCTGTCTGTATGCAGACTCATCACCGTCCTGGATCAGTCCAATGACAGTGGTGTCATCTGCAAACTTAAGGAGTTTCACGGACGAGTCCGATGAGGTGCAGTCATTTGTGTACAGAGAGAAGAGGAGTGGGGATAGAACACACCCCTGGGGGGCACCAGTACTTATTGATCTGGATCGGGAGAAGATGCTCCCCAGTCTCACCTGCTGCTGTCGGTCCGTCAGGAAGCTGTTGATCCACTGACAGGTGGAGGCTGGGACGTTGAGCTGGGTGAGCTTCTGGTGGAGGATGTCTGGTATGATGGTGTTGAAGGTGGAGCTGAAGTCTATAAACAGGATCCTGGTGTACGTCCCTGGGTGGTCGAGGTGTTGCAGGATGAAGTGTAGACCTGAGTTAACAGCATCATCTGCCGACCTGTTTGCTCGGTAAGCAAACTGCAGGGGGTCCAGCAGGGGGCCTGTGATGTCTTTCAGGTGCTTCAGCACCAGCCGCTCAAAGGACTTAATGATCACAGACGTCAGGGCTACAGGCCTGTAGTCATTTAATCCTAGGATGGTGGGTTTCTTGGGAACCGGGATGATGGTGGATCGTTTGAGGTAGGAGTCGACCTCACATTTCTCCAGTGACTTGTTGAAGATCCTTGTGAAGATCGGAGCGAGTTGATTAGCACAAGCTTTCAGGCATGATGGGGAGACGTTATCAGGTCCTCCAGCTTTCTTTGTTTTCATGCGCTGAAAGAGCTTATTTACATCTTCCTCGGAGGTCTTTAGTGCAGGCAGAGGATCTGAAGGTAGGGGGTTGGTTGCTTTGTGGGAAGAACTTGTTCCTGGATGGGATGTGGAGGAGATGGTTTGAGGTGTGAATGGCTTCTTGTCATGTCTGCAGTAGAAGCCATTCAGACGGTTGGCCAGGAGACGACTCTGTTCAGGATGGGTGGGGGGGCTCCTATAGGCAGTCAAGTTTCTCAGACCAGTCCATACAGCTGAAGTGTCACCAGTAGAAAGGATGTTCTTAAGCTTCTCACTGTAGCTTCTCTTGGCTGCTTTGATCTCCTTTGTTAGTTTGTTCCTGGCCTGCCTGTACCGCGCCCAATCTTCACTGCTGTGAGCTTCTTCCTTTTCCCTGCGCAGATTCCTGAGGTGTGGAGTAAACCATGGCTTGTTGTTCCCAAAGGTGCAGAAGGTCTTGGTCTGCTCACACATGTCCTCACAGAAACTGATGTATGATGTCATCACATCAGTTAGTTGGTTTAAGTCAGTGGCTGAGGTTTCAAAAACAGTCCAGTCTGTGCATTCAAAGCAGGCCTGTAGCATCTGCTTTGATTCCTCAGTCCACTTCTTAACAGTGTGAACCTTGGGTTTGGAAGCTCTTAGTCTCTGTCTGTAGGTTGGGATGAGGTGGATTAGATAATGATCTGAAAAACCCAGAGCAGCCCTGGTAACAGCATGATATGAGTCCTTTAAAGCTGTGTAACAATGGTCCAGTGTGTTTTTGTCTCTGGTGGGACACTTAATATGCTGTCTGTATTTGGGGAGTTCATTTGAGAGGTTTTCTCTGTTAAAATCTCCCAGTATTATGATGAAAGAGTCCATGTATTTTTTTCTCCAGGTCTGTAATCATCTCAGCAAGATGTTTTTCAGCAGCAGAAGTTCAGCCATGAGGTGGAAAATATGAGCCGATTATTATAAACGAGGAAATCTCTCTCGGTGAATAAAACGGTTTACAGATTATGGAAAATGACTCCAGATCAGGACTACATGTTTCTCCAGCACTTTTACGTCTCTGCACCAACCTTCATTTATATAAAAGCAGATTCCGCCTCCTCGCCTCTTCCCCGATAGCTCCGTGCTGCGATCCGCTCTGAACAGCTGGAAGTCCGGCATCAGCAGTGCTCGGTCCGGGATGTTTTCACTCAGCCATGTCTCGGTGAAGCAGAGAACCGCTGATCTGCGGAGGTCCGTGTTTTTACCGGTGAGAAAAAGCAGCTCGTCCATCTTGTTGAGAGAGCACACATTTGCCAGGTGGATTGAAGGCAGTGGTGTGCGAAGTCCTCTTTTGCGGAGCTTTACCAGCGCGCCAGCATGGTTTTCCCTCCGACGCTTTCGGTGCAGTATCCCATATAGTGCCGCAGCCCCGCTTGCCAGGAACTCAATGAACCTCGGATCGATGAAAGATGGTGAAAAAAACCCAAGAGAGGACTCTCTGATGTTGAGAAGTTCCTCTCTACTGAATGAGACCACAGGATTGTGGCTCAAAAAACATAAAAACACACAAAATACAAAAACAAAGAGAGAGCGAAGCTCCGAGGCTGTCATCGTCGGCGCCATCTTGGTTTATAATTTGTAAATCAAGGTACCAGTCTGGAGGAAGAGTGGAGAAGAGCCAAAAATGCAAACTTCTATGGTCAAGTGGGAAGTTTCCACAGTCGGTGATGATTCAGGAGCCATGTCATCTGCTTCTTTTTGTCCACCTTTATCAAATTCAAAGTCAGAGCAGCCAGCAACCCGGACATTTTAGACACATTATTATTATAGCTTTATGGAGATACAAATTAAATTTCCCAACAGGACTCGATACCTGTCCACTGTGCCAGCCATACCGATATCTGCTTTAATCACCATTAAAGTCTTGGTTTATAGTTATAGGTGCAGGTCCAAAGCACAGAAACAGCAGAGAGAATTCCTCAGGTTAAAACCAGCTTCTGAAAATGTTCTCCACATAATGGAGGAAAGAAAAAAGTCAATTTTTGGTCGAGTCAGCGCTCTGATAGATTATTAGTTCTCTCTGGAGTTGTGACAGGCTTTATGAGATGTAATTTCAGCTGACTGAATCCGTTTTCTTCAGTAATTGAACAAAGCCATGAAAGGCAGCAGATTGTACCATTTGTGAGTTGTTCAGTTCATTGTTGGAGAAAAGCTTTGGTGACCCGGACTTCAATCTTACAGATCCATTGGAGAGAAGGTTGATTAAAACCCTCAGAGCCCATGCACACACACACACACACACACACACACACACACACACACACACATGTAGAGTAAAGAGTTTTCATTGTTTCTGTTGCAGATAGGAAAAGAAACGTGTGCAGGTGAAGTCTGATGGCCGGGTTGAAGCTGTGCAGCAAACACACCGATCAGGACTTTAAATTGGAAATAAATTGACCATCAATCTGAGGGAAACCCTTTCAGAAAGTTTGCGAGGTCTCCTGGTGATCAGTTTTATCATGTGTGTGTAAGATGACACACCTCTCTGTCACAATGAACCTGTGTAGGGCCTAACTCAAGCTGGATCTTAGAGCCTGAGCCCAATAGTTTGCTGGGATTCTGGCCCATTCCTCCTAAATGAGCTGGTGGAACTGGATCAGGTTTGTCGGCACCTTGCTCATACACACCTTTTGAGCTCTGTCTGCAAACTTCCTCTGAGACTGAGATCAGAACCTTGTGATGGACACTCCAGAACATCGATTTTATCTTTAAGTCACTTTGTAAGTAATATGACATATGCTTATTGTGTCATGATTTGAGGGTGCTTTTGGTTTTTTTTTTTTTTGGGTTCTATTTATTCTTATTCCCAGTCTCTGTTTTGGATCCTGCTTTTGTTTATTATTTTCCTGGCTGTACTTTAGTTTCTTATCATGTTTTCTAGTTCATGTTCTATACATTATGTTTTCCTGATTAGTTTGTGTTATTGGATTTCTGTTTTGCACTAGTCATGTTTTGTTCTCCCTGCATCTGTCAGCCTGCAGTCAGCTTCATTTGGTCCACCTGCGTCATGTAATCAGCCTTCTCATTTCACCTGGACCACACTCTATATATACACAATCGTTCTGTTTTCTCATTGCGGAAACATCACGTCTTCTTGTTGTCATCCATGCCTGTACCTGTTTTGTTCCTGATCCCTTTTGTGAGTAATTCACCTTGCTTTAAAGTAAACAATTTTATTACAGTTAAGATGTCTAGCCGTCTGCATTCTGGGATCCTCCACCTCTCCAAACCTGACATGGGGCACATTGTCCGTTTGGACCCATTTATGTCCATGCTTTAAATTCCTGCCTGATGTTTTCCACATAATGTTTTTTCCTCATGATGTCATCTATTTAGTAAAGTGCACCTGTCCCTCCAGCAGCAAAATACCTCCACAGCATAACACTGCCACCCCTGTACTTCACAGTTGGGTTGGTGTTCTTAGGATTTCAAGCCTCCCCTTTTTCCCTCCTGTTGTAAAAAAGGTCATTATATTTAAATACTTCATCAGACCATGGGACATGTCCTCTTTTGTTTTTAATTGTTTGAACAGATGAATGTTGAACCTTCAGAAATCTGGAAATTGGGCCCACAGCTGAACCAGAACTGTGGAGCTCCACAATTTTCCTCCTGGTATCTTGAGCTGATTTCTTTAGACATTTCGATGATGTCACACCAGGAAGCAGAGTCTTTAAGGTATTGCCCTAAATTACATCCACAGGAGAGGCTCCAAAATCAGAAGCTTAAAAAGCCATAAGAGCGTCTCCTGGGCATCCCTAACTAGTTTAAGAGCATAATAAGCTTAATGTATATAAACTTCAACATTTGCATACACATAAGAAAGCAATACATATTTCTCTCTCTCGTTAATCTGGCATTTAGCAAATAGAAATTATTTTGTTTTTCCTAACTGACCTAAAACAGAAAACTGATTTAATTTAATCAGCTGTAGTTATGTTTTCCCACAAACATTTGCACCTCTGCTTTTAAAACTATGTCCCTTATGGGACAGCCCATAGTAATGCAACACAACATTTCAGCAATGGACAACATGGTCCAGCAAAGAGTGATGGTCCAGTAGCTTTCAGTCTGTATGCTCCAAAGTCCTGGGCCATCCCTGATGCTCTTTTCTCTTCAGCTCAGTCCACTTCAGGATTCTTCAGGATTTAGGCCTGTGACTGAGATGATCACAAAAAAGGTTGATTTTTTACTCGTTGAATAATTTCTGTGTTGATTTGACCATATGTTCTAGTTCCATCTCCTGCTCAAAGATTCAACAACCCATTTTTAGGTCATTAACAGAGGAAGCAGATTTTTATCTGAAATGTCCTGACAGTAAAACAGTATTCATTAGATGCTGTTCTATAAATGCATCTTTTATTTCCCAGACAACCCACCTGGAGAGCTCAATCTGAGTCTCATCTGACCAATGCTCACAGTTCCAGTTAAAGCCCAGTCCTGGAAGTGTGACCATTAGAGATGTTTTTACCAGCCTAAGCTCCTCATCACCATGCGTGGTGAAATACTACCTTAGCCAGCAAGGTTTGTCACACGTCCAGTTGTTTTAAACTTTTTAAATGTTGCTCTTTTTAATTTCTGCTTTTGTCTTTTCCATTTTGAAGAGTGTCTCAGAAAACTGGACCTCTGTGTTACATCATATTTGTACCTTTAGTAAATAGGAGTAAAACCTGGATAAAAGTTTGATACTCTGATCAACATTTAACAGTCAGATTAACATAAACATGCTTCAGATGTTTTTATTTCATAGAAACTGTTGGAGGTTCAGGTTGATTTTTTTCAGTGTGAGATCATGTTGCTTCATTGAGAGAAGAATTTGCATAGATTTCAGATATTGACCAGGTTGGAGCAAAAAGTGGGAAGGTGGCTTTGTTCTCAACTTTTAATGGGAAAGAATAACAAAAAGCTCTGATATTAAATGTCTAGTAAATCCCAGAAAAAGCTGCATCAGTTTTCAGACGTGTTTCCGTTCTACAGCAGAGAGAACATTTAGTGTTAATATCTATGAGCTCAGCTCTGTGCTGAGGATAAACCAGACAACAATGGGAACATATTGGATTGAGAGGCAGTTTTCCTTATTATCTGGCTGCATATGCTGCTGCCTGTAAACTGATCCAGATTCGTTCATCTTCCTGCGACGAGCCGAGACCCAAAGGCGCCACACTTGTCTGATTCCCAGCCTTTTTAATGGAACTCCTCTCCAATCGCTCATCTTGTCACAGTGAGTGTTCTTGACCTTGTGTCTCCCAGCTGAGGGGTTTGAATAGACTCCCCTATCCCATCCTTTATATCCCCGCCCTCTTGCTCCCTTCTCTTCCTCTCAACTCTCTCTAAGCTTCCATTTATTCCTTCTGTAAACCACACAGAGTTCTTGTCTTTAAAATGCTCTCATGCCAGTCTTTCTTCTTTGTTCAATATAAAATGCTTCAGTTGTTGATAAGTCCTCTTCAAACCCTTCACTTCAGACTGTGCAGCTCTTCAGATATCTTTTGAATCAGTATTCTGGAGCTGATACATGGATACAATTACATTTGGGCTGCGTGTGTCTAATTCAGGTTTGTTTTAATTTAACTCAGTATAACAGGAGAGCTTTACTTTACGTTTGCTCCTTTAATGAAATCGCACTACAACAGGCAGACTGGACCACATCTCATCACTGAGACGATCCAGGATGCAAAACAAAGTAAACAGAGAGCTTTAACAGGACGAGTCCGGGTCCAGCTGAGCTCAGGTCTTCTGATCTGCCGTCTCATCTTCTCATCGCTTTTATTTCCCTGCCTGCCATTAAAAGCACCAGCTAACCCTCAGAAGGCTTCTGTGAATATGTTGATTTCATCCTGTGATCGTACACACACATAACACATTCATACATAAAGAACAGGGATTAAAGATGAAAGATGTGGAACTCCTCTCTGCTGCATTCCTTCATCTCACACCGTGGTTTCTGCTGATCTTCTCTGCAACAGAATGACTCAGAAAGCTTAATGTGCAGCTGGGATACTTTGCATATTGATGGGAAAATAAATAGGCCACACAAACAACGCATGCACTCAGATAGATATTTGAACTGTGTGACAGAGAGGAATAAATCACACACCTGTGGAAAAACACTGAGTAAATCTTCAACAAGAACACAGCAGTTTCAGGAGCTACTTAGATCCAAAACACGATGTTCAGAGCTCCTCTTTCCATCAAACTGGTTTTAGTGCTAAACTAGGCTCAGCAATAAAACTGGTTCTGTCACAGCACCAAGTCTTTGCTGGTCCAGAAAAAAAGAATCGCTTTTTAGGGTGCATCTGTTCCTTAATTGCTCTTTTCAGCTGAATTTTACTTTTTTTTGCTTAACTTCATTTTCTGCTGATGTTTTTCTGACTCTCGTCTGCAAACTGAGTTTCTGAAGTAAAAAACTGAAATGAAAAAAACATCTGTAACAGATTTGTTGCAGCGTACTTCATTAAGGGAATCAGTCACTTTCTACATTAGAAAGCGCAACAACAATGCAACAGTTTTTATTGGAATTCTGATGCTGGTAATTTCAGCATTATTGCTACATACTGATGCATCATGGATATTTCAGCTTTTCTGTCGGAATCTCAGAGAACAGAGATTTATTTTAAATGGAGATAAAATACCTGGTTAAAGATGTCGTGAGTAAAGTGTGCTCATGGATGCAGCTGAACTCAAGTCAGAGATAAGGTGATGATCATCCAAAGGAAGCTTGGAGATAAGCAGCTACTCATCCTTGGTAAAAGCAGTCAGGCTTTTGAACCACCTTGTCCTGGAGCCTCTCTTTACAGGTTTTACAGGTATATTGTCTTCATATTGTATTCCAGAGTTCTTTTTGAACTCTGCAGATTTAAAGTAAACCCAAACTTTGAAAGGTTATTGGTCTCCATGACTCCACCTCCAGTTTCTATAAGTAGTTCTTCTCTTCCGGACCAACAAAGAGTTGGTGCTATTTTGTAAAGTACTTTGAGACAATACATGTTTTGAATTGGCGCTATATAAACTGAATGGAATTATCCAACTGGGTAGCGCATTCAGGTAGTCACAGTAGAAACTCAGCCAGCAGCTAAATCTAGGAGAGGGAGGGTTAAACACTGAAAGACAAGGCCAAGTGGATCATCAGTAGAAGTTGTTGGCAGCAGCGTCTCAGCTGATGCCACCTTCTATGAAAGGGCCACAGCTAAACACAGAGCCAAGTGTAGCTTCTAGGAAGAGCTAAAACACAGAGAGAACATCGAGTTAAAAGATGAAATAACAGCAAATAACGCAAAATTGGAGAGTAGTATAGGGTTAGGCTGCTGGAGGACATAATGACCACTTTCACTCTCTGCAACATTCTCATAATATAAGCTTTATGAAAAAGGAAAGTTTTAAGCCTAGCCTTAAAAGTAGACAGGGTGTCTGCCTCACGGACTAAAACTGGGAGCTGGTTCCACAGGAGAGGAGCCTGATAACTAAAGGATCTGCCTCCCATTCTACTTCTAGAGACTCTAGGAACCACCAGTATACCTGCAGTCTGAGAACAAAGTGCTCTGTTAGGAACATATGGACCAATCAGATCTCTGATGTATGATGGAGCTAGATCATTAAGGGCTTTATATGTGAGGAGGAGAATTTTAAATTCTATTCTGGATTTAACAGGGAGCCAATGAAGGGAAGCTAAAATAGGAGAAATATGATCTCTCTTTTTAATTTTCATCAGAACTCTTGCTGCAGCATTTTGAATCAGCTGAAGGCTTTTAACTGCATTTTTTGGACATCCTGATAGTAAAGTGGTACTAAGTAAAATAATAATCTGATAAATGTTGTCTGTCTAGAGCCCACTGGTGGCCATTGTTATCCTAAAAACCACAATGATTGGGATACCTCTCTCTGTCAGACTGATTATAATCATTGGAAAAGAGAGGGGGTCATACAGGTAGCAGAAATGGAGGGTGTGTTAGGGTCTTTCTGCTGCTCTCTGGGGTTACAGGTCCTGTCCAGTTTCTCCAGGTCTTCCAGCTTCCTTTCACAGTCCAGAAACATACATTAGGTTAATTAGCTTTAGGTGTGTGTTTCACTTTATAAATGAGCACCACAATATTTTTCAGCTCCAAATGAGAAACATATTAAGCCTGACTGCACTTACTCTCTGCTCAGAAACAGCACAGACTGAGTTCAAAATTGACAGTTTGCAGTTTCATTAACATCATCCTGCAAGAATTTGAGCTGCAGCTGAACTTTCTGGACTGCAGATGGAAAATCCAGTCCCCACATTTGATTCCTCTTCTTTCAGATTCTGCATCAGTGGCACCGCAGGCGACAAACATCCACACTGCAGCCCTCTTGGTTTAATGCTGCACGCATGCTCACATGCAGCAGAGTGTGTGGACGCCTGCACACAGGGGCACCACAATTCAATGTCATAGCCATTTTCCCTATCATCTCAGCAGTGCTTAGTATTCTGTCACAGTGCCCAGTTCAGTGTGAAGCAGCGCTCATTTGTATGTTGATAAAATGTAATCTCCCAGGTGCCCGGCTGTTTTTGTGAACACTATCCTTCTGACATTTGCAGAATGCCAAGCAACACGCTGCTCAGCCAGCCGAGTTCTGAGTGTGTGTCGCTTCTTCTCTCCCTGGATCGCAGTGTGTGTGTGTCACTTTAACACTTTGTGTTGCAGGTATTAAGAAAGTCAGTTGATATAAAACAGCTTAGAGCTTTTATTTTCTCTCCCTGGTCCCAGAGGCTGCGTGAAGGATCAACCTGATGTTCATTGCAGATGCAAATAAGCTGCAACAGTCTGACAGAGTTTCAGTTTAACACTGAGCAGGTTCCTCAGTTCTGATTTCAAGACTCTTTTCAGAACTTTCCCTCCAGAATGCATCATGTTGATTAATTACTGGAGCCGTTTTAAATGCAGAGTTACATACATCTACTGACCCTGGATCTGTTAAAGTTGGTTTATTCAGGCTTTCTGCAACTCTCACTGTGTCAGGACCAGATTTCAGCTTCATAGTGGTGCTGATCCAAACAGCTTATTAGCCGGCCTGCATGCTGGATGCTCTTGCAGGTAGCTGCAAATTAAAATAAACAACTGCAACATTACAACATTAAACATAGAAACTAATTATTCCACTGAAAACTATTTGGATTTTATGAGACTGGTCCAAAGATTGCATGGCACTCTCACCTGGTTCTGGATACGTAGCAGCTGGAACAGAACAACACCACATCAGAGATACTAAACCACAGTGTAGCCACATCTCAGGGGCTCAAAGAGAGTTACTGCATTGAATTTGAAAGGAGGAAGCCAATCCTCAAAAGGTTCTGGCACTGAAGAAAACAAGTGATGAAGACTTTCGGGTGGTATTTTGTCCCATTTTTTCACTCCAATGTTTGTTTTGTTTTTTAACGCAGGTAGTTCGGATGAGTCCAAATGATCTGGAGAATCAGGGAGGAATTGTAACAGAGGGGTCACAGAGGTAACTTGTTCAGAAGAGAGACCCTGACATCCCTCACCTAGCAACACTTTCCAGATCATCCTAGGTGATCCCGAGGCATTCCCAAGGTAGAAGGGGTGGGCAGTTCCTGAAAGAGCTCCACCCCACGGTCTCCTCCCAGTGGGACATGTCCTACAGAGAAGACATACCTGTACTATGTTGACTGACTTTCTTTGATATGACAGAGCAGGTTTACTCTGCAGTCTTTTCTGAAGATCTTTTCAGGTGCTTGCTTCCATGATCTCATTATTTCAGTCACGACTCCCATCTCATGACTATAGGTGGTTGCAATGTAGATCCAGAACTTAACTTTCTTCCTCACCTACTTCTTCACAACAACTGCAGAAAAGCTCTTATTACCGAGATCAGCTCAGATCTGCTCCATCTGCTCAGGAAGCTCAGAAGGACCCCACCATACCTGGAAGTAGCATTCCACCTTTTTCCATATACCTTGATTATCTGTAGAAGAAATCTTAGCATCCTCCTGCACAAGGTTTCAATTGGAAAGAGCGAAGTTTGTTGTCCTAAATATGATTCTTTCTGTTTTGTACATTACCCATCACTACATGCCTACATGAAATAAAAGGATCTTCTAGTGGGACAGTAAGTTTTCAATGTAGAAACATCAAAATGGATATAAGCACAGCACTTAGCAATTAGATGAGCAAAAAAAACTATACTTTACTGCTCTAATCCAAATATTACTGGTTAAGAGGAATCAGAATATCCCTGACATAGGCAGACAGAGGTTTTTTTCTTGGCAGAGTTTTCTTCAGCCCAGGTGGAGTGTTAAAGGTCATCCAAGATGAGGAGATGTTTACGTGGAATATCACATCGAAGTGTAGCAGCCTGGGGAGAGCTTCCAGACTCTGCTGGGTTCCACTCATTAACTGCGCCAACTCCGTCCAGGGGCTCGGCCAGCACACCTGACAATACCACTTTTCCAGTAACACAGTGGAATTCTGAATTTTCATTAGGAGAGCAATTAGGATCGTGTCAATGTAGAAATGCCAGCAGCAGCAACAGCTACTGCTGCTGAGTGTCCTTTCAGCAGCAGTAGCTGGAAGCTGGAGGGGAAAACCCATTCGATCCATTCCCAGCACTCTTCTTCTTCCAGGAGCTGAGGACTGAAACCTGCAGGCAATGAAAAGATGAGCTCTTTACACAATAACTGTCACTCAATCCATCTACATGGAATTGAATTTAATTAAAATCTGTTTGTTATAAGAAAAGTCTTAATTAAACAGTAATAAGGCTCGAAGCACTTGGCACCTGGTTGACACGCCTCTTCAACATTGCGTGGCGGTCGGGGACAGTGCCTCCAGACTTGCAGACTGGGGTGGTGGTCCCCCTTCATAAGAAAGGTGACTGGAGGGTGTGTTCCAACTACAGGGGGATCACACTCCTCAGCCTCCCTGGTAAGGCCTACACCAGGGTAATAGAGAGGAGAGTCCGGCTGATAGTCGAACCTCGGCTACAGGAGGAGCAGTGTGGTTTTCGTTCCGGCCGTGGAACACTGGACCAGCTCTATACCGTCTACAGGGTACTTGAGGGTTCATGGGAGTTTGCCCAACCGGTTCACATGTGCTTTGTGAACCTGGAGAAAGCATTCGACTGTGTCCTTCATGATGCCCTGTGGAGGTGCTCCAGGAGTATGGAATCGGGGGCCCTTTACTAGGGGCCATCCGGTCTCTGTACAAGCGGAGCAGGAGTTTGGTTCGCATTGCCGGCACTAAGTCGGACCTGTTCCCGGTGCATGTTGGACTCCAGCAGGGCTGCCCTTTGTCACCGGTCCTGTTCATAACTTTTATGGACAGGATTTCTAGGTGCAGCCAAGGGCCAGAGGGGGTCTGGTTTGGTGACCAGTGGATTTCGTCTCTTCTTTTTGCAGATGACGTGGTCCGGCTGGCCCCCTCTAGCCAAGACCTACAGCATGCGCTGGGGCGGTTCGCAGCAGAGTGTGAAGTGGCTGGGATGAAGATCAGCTCCTCCAAGGCCGAGGCCATGGTTCTCGACCAGAAAAGGGTGGCTTGTCCTTTTCAGGTTGGAGGGGAGTTCCTGCCTCAAGTGGAGGAGTTCAAGTATCTCGGAGTCTTGTTCACGAGTGAGGGAAGAATGGAGCGGGAGATTGACAGACGGATCAGTGGGGCTGCCGCAGTAATGTGGGTGCTGTGCCGGTCCGTTGCGGTGAAGAGAGAGCTGAGCCGAAAAGCGAAGCTCTCGATTTACCAGTCGGTCTACATTCCTACCTTCACCTATGGCCATGAACTTTGGGTCATGACCGAAGGAACGAGATCCCGGATACAAGCGGCTGAAATGAGCTTCCTCCGTAGGGTGGCCGGGCACTCCCTTAGAGATAGGGTGAGGAGCTCGGCCATCTGGGAGGAGCTCGGAGTAGAGCCGCTACTCCTCCACATTGAGAGGAGCCAGTAGAGGTGGCTCGGGCATCTATACCGGATGCTTCCTGGACGCCTTCCTCAGGAGGTGTTCCAGGCACGTCCCACCGGGAGGAGGCCCAGAGGACGGCCCAGGACACGCTGGAGGGACTATGTCTCTCGGTTGGCATGGGAACGCCTTGGGCTCCCCCCGGAGGAGCTGGAGGAGGTGTCTGGAGAGAGGGACATCTGGGTGTCTCTGCTGAGTCTGCTGAGTCTGCTGCCCCCGTGACCTGGGGATGATGACGAATACGAGAATCTATATTAGACTTTTCTTTTTGATAAAGCTTATAGTTAGAGTGGCTTATGTTATCCTGAGCTATCTCTGTAGTAATGCTGCTGTAGGCTCAGGCTGCTGGAGGACATAATGACCACGTTTGTAAGTACTCCTTTGCTCCTGTATTTTCAGTTTTATTTGTATAGTGCCAATTCACAACACATGTCGTATGAATGCTCTTTACAAAGTCAATTCGATCGAATCATACAGATTTCAAGTCAGGTTCAAACATTCCAACTAATCCTAACTACCAATCAGTGAAGCCAGATTCAGTTTATTATTCAAACTGGTTAAATTTATATCTAAGGAAACCCAGCAGATTGCATCCAGTCAGTGACTTGCAGCATTCACGCCTCCTGGATGAGTATGTAGAGACAGTGGAGAGGAAAATCTCCCTTGTCTGTGTCGGCTCTGTGCCCTCCCAATCCCCAGCAGGTCAAGGCAGGGGGCCACTCATCCTGGTTCCAGTTCTGCTGGATGTGTCTTCTTTTTACTGTCAACTGGCGTAATACACATTAAACTGCAATTAATGGAATTATATGGTTGGACTTGAATTGAAGCCCATCCTTCTGCAGAGACAAAGATTGTTTCCTAGTGGAAAACAGTTCAGATAGCTGCCAATCTCTCCTACAGGGGACATCCAGGCAGATCCAGCCCCAGGTCAGAGCATAAAGGTCAAAGAAATTACCAAACAAAATTTATGTTTTCACATGTTTTCACCAGACATCAAAGTCCTGAAGAGCCACTGTACAGTGTTCCTTAACAGTTTAATTCCAGCTGTATATTGTTCCGGTGGGATCAGAGGTATTTAAACATTTGTTTATGTTTTCAAGCAGGATAAATTGAAGGACCGGACATGAAGCTGAAATGTAAATGTGATTCCAGCCTTGGTATTCCCTAGTTGTCTAGAAAGGAAAAAGAAAATAGGAAGCACTCTAATTTAAAATGGTAACAATAGAGGGGAAACAGCCACCCCAGAATACGCTGCAGGTTCTTGGTGACTAGAAATCCTAACCCCCTCCATTCTCTTCTCTGTGTTTGGACAACACAGACTGTATCTCAGTGTTTCATTGGCCGCTGTCAGGACACCGCGAGCCAAAATGTCCAACTGCAATCAGAAGAGAGCTCAACATAATGGATTTCTATTGGTTTCTGCCTGCCAGACAAACAATAGTGCAAGTGAGAAAAATGGCTTATTGATGAGTGTCTGAAACGGTGGAGGCTCTCAGGCCATCAGGACACAAAAACAACGTTCAGCAACTTTGAGGGTGGTTCATTGACTCGGTCCACAGGCTTTGTTGTTAAAAAAAAACAGAGCTGGCCTTAAAATAAACTGAGCAGGTAAGAGGTGAGTCTCTGCTAGTGGTTCTGATTCTGCAGGATTCTGCAGATTTGACTTATTACAGTGTGAACAGAATCCTAACTAACAGAGCTGAGCTGTAGGTGGTTCTCCCTGGGTCTCATTTAGAGTGATTTCAGTCCACAGAACCTCCTGGATCACAGTTATTCAAGTACAGTTGATCCAGCTCCTTCTCCAAAAGGAGAAACTTGGAGATCACATTAGGTGAGATCATCAGTTTGGTCACCAGTGTTACCTGACCACTCACTGCCTGAGATACAATAAAATGGCCTGTGTGTGTGGTGTTCAGGAGGAAGCTGAAGGGATGCCACACTGAGCAGCAAGCTGAGATGCAGCAGACATGTTAGTGTTGATGATGTGGTTCTGCATCAGTTTGAGGTATTTTATAAGAGAAATGAAGTGAGGTAATCCCAAAGCCATGACATCTTCATCTGGGCTCTCCTGAATTTAAAAGACAAACATCTTAGTGTATATAAACTTAAAGAAAGAATTTAAACTAAGTTTAAAAAAGGCTTAAAAATTTCTTTCTCAATATTCTGACATTTGGCAAAAATAAATAATTTGGTAATAAAACAGAATTTGGTTTTTTTTATGTGAACAGTAAAACTAAATAAGATGTGTATTTTTACTCCATGTATATAAATATAAGTAATGAGAAACAAATCAAATGATGGGTGGTTTTATAAGCTTCATTCAAAGAAATGGAGATGTTTAAGCCTGTGAGATGGGTTTCTTCTGACCTGATTCTAAAGGAAAACATGAAAAGGAAGTTCAGTTATCACAACATGCTGCTCTGATCTTCACTTGATTTAAAGCTGCTCCCCATCACTCAGCACTCAGGAGCAAGTAAATCATCTCAACATCATAATTACATTTTATACAGCATGTTATTAAAACCCAATGATGGAAATATTTTGTTATCCATGTCAGTGTTCTAAGTTTCCATCAATGTTAAAGTGCATTTAGCTGCAGCTGAGGAGGTCCAGCAAACTCCATTATTCAGCTTATTCTGATTGACTTTATGGGATCTCTCACATCCTGAGGCAGATGTGGATATCCGTGCATCTCATGAATCATAATATGACACATGATGAATTGCATACAAACCCTATGCAGAAGCCAATATGGAGTGAGATGCCAGACTGACTCAGTTTTCCATTTGTCCTGCTCCTTTAATCCATGCAGACACAATGTTTCTGTTGCTCCCTGTGTGCTATTAAAGTTCGACATAAGGCCGACGTCTCTAACTGCCACACATATGACCTTAAACACTAACAGCATGAATCAAACAAAGTGTGACTGAAGGTGACAGTTTTCTCTTCCTGTGCAGGTTTTTTTCATGTGATTCTGGATGCAATAGAGAACATGTAGTTGATACCGTGTGATAATAACAAGAAGGTGGTTTTGCTCCTGCAGTTTTTTCCTCATATTGTCATATTCACTCACATGGAGACTTTGGAGTTTTTATGTTGCAATAAATCAGCAGGTCTCCCACTGGTTCACACAGACCTCAACGTCCCTTCTCTCCTGCAGATGGCCCACATGGAGGTAACTTCTTGTTTCTTCTTCAGACTGGGCTCAGCCAAGTCTCAGGAGCCAATGCTCAACTACCAGGTGCTTGCCAATGAGCTCTTTCCAGGTCTGGTTCAGCGATGATGCCCTGTTACATCTGGTAATGCTTTACTGAGGTCTTAGATTGGCTCACTTGAGGGAGACCAGGGCTGAATCCCCAAACATCACAGCCTCCAGGATCGTTACTCACACCTCTCCACCAAGTTAAGGTGGGTATATTGTGGACTAGAGGGCTCCTCAGTGTATAAAGCAGTGGTTCTCAAATGCTTTGTGTGCATCAGTTACTAGTCTCTTCCACAAGTGGGGAACTTCATGTATCACTAGATTGTGTTCCTCTGGGATGTCAGCATGGAGCAGGATATGGACTGGGGCTTTGTCTACAGTAATGAGGACATTGCTTTGGTCTTCGGTGGAAGAAGGATCTGAGATAAAAGATGAAGATCTGGATTTACTGATCTACATTCCATCGTGAGATTTGGACCATCACTGAGACACAAAGATCAGACATGGGCTTCCTCTGTTTGATGGTCCTGCCTTAGGTATAAGGAGAGGAACTCTGTCATCCAACAGGAGCTTGGATCAGAGCAACGTCTCCTCTATATCAAATGGAGCTGAGCTGGTTCATCTGACCAAGACCTCTGACCAGAGCTTGTCCCGCTGAGAGGAGATCCCAGGCCCAAAACTGAGAATGACAACAAGTGGATCTCACAAAGACTGAAAGCAAATAGGAGGATAAATGCAGGAGGAGTGAAAGGTGGAAGAAGGAACAGTCTGATCAGCTGAACGGGGAACAGCTGTGGAGGAACCTGAACAAAGGTACTGAAAGAGAAAAACTGAAAAGATGACAAGAGAACAGAGGAGGGAAACAAAGCTAAAAATGAACAAAAGCAAAAATAATTCACTAAATAAAAAACCGCAAAAACAAACACACAAAAGAAACACTGACGTAATAAAACAACAACTCACAGAATAAGACCAAAGCGCTACGTATCAGAACGCTTTCAGCAAACCAACTTAGTTCCATATTTAAATCTCTGCCTAAATCTTGTTCTGCCAAAGCACATCATTCAGCTGAGGCCCTTATTCCCTCTTCCTCATTACAGCCACTCAGAAGGTCAGCCATAGCTTCCAGTGTAATGTGGAGAGAGACAGGAACTCAAGCAGAAAGAGCCATGTCACATCCCAAAGCTTCATCATTGACACTTCACTATGAAGAACTATAAATGGCTCTCTTAATTAAGATCCTTCTGTGCCTACACACAGCACCAACGGCTGGGCTGCTACTCACATCCATCCAACATGGTTTTCATTTTATTAAGGCCTGGAGAAAGACAGTGAGGGGGGCAGTGGAGTGGAGGAGCAAGACAGAGAAATACACATCCTCATGGGACATAATCAAATATACTACAAGCCCCCAAAACACTAAAAATGGTACAAAATGTGTGCATTTGAGTTCAAATCCTAGAGGCTAGGAACAGACACATGGGGAGGTTTGGAAAACCAAAAGGAATTACGGTTTATGAAAAAAAGTCCTAGCATCAGCCAAACATTCACTAAGTCAGCGAAATGAGAAGAAATTTGATGAAAAATTCAAACAGTTTGAATTTGGTCACTGTTGGAAATACTCAGATGAGATGCTTATTTAAAATGAGGATAACGGCATGAAGTCAAGTCTTCTCTTCAGCCTCGGATCACAGCTCAGTTGTAAATGCTCTGCTTCTTCTTCAAGTTTTAGTACACAGATCCATCTTTTACCATGATATTTGCTTATTATATCTCTCTTTTGGAAAATAACAATTTAATACAGTTAATTTAGATGACACCAATTCAAAACACTCTGAAAACACTTTACATTAAAAGTGAATTTAATTTAATCAAACAAACAGAGTCCAAGTCAAATACATAATTTATAATTGATCCTACTTTTCAAACAATGCAGTCAAATTCAGTTTAATATTCAAGTTGGTTATGAAATTTCCTGTTTCTCCTGTTACTACATGCCAGGATCAGCATGCAGTGACAGTGGACAGCCACTTGCATTGTGATGATGACTTTGCAGCAATCTCTTATACCCAGGGATGGACTGGCATAGGGGAAAACCGGGGATTTCCTGGTGGGCCAGTGGGTTAGTGGGTTCAGCCGGTGGAGGTGTTGAGGTCAACCCCGTGGTGACGCAGAAGACTCTTGTTTTGCGGTGCCATCATGATTCCTCACACCGTCTCTACCTCTCCTCCCTCTAGTTTGCAAGGCCTTGGAGTGGACCTGTAAATACATGAAGGAGCTCTGCTTGGCCAGCTGACAGTGAGCAGCAACAAATGAAATAATTTCTGACTATTATTTAAGATGTACTAAAGCCAGCATGTGTGGAACAGGGCCGGTTCTAGGCATGCATATGTGAGGGGGCACCATCATGCGTACACATCATGCTCCAGCATGTTTATTGTTGTTGTTGATTTGTGTTTTCTTTATGGGATTGGGGTAAACTGTGTAGCGCTGTACAATCTACCAGACTGGACTGGTTTCCCTCAGTTGGGCCGGAAAAAAAAAAAAGCCTTGGGTGGGTGGGGAAAATCTGGGCTGCTTTCACAACATTTGGAGAGGTTTTAGAAATGATTCATGGGAAAATTCTATCAAAATAGTTGTTATTGTGTGGTAGAAAAAATCTCAAAATGTTATCTTTTTACTCATATCAGTAGTTCATTTATTTTGAAAAAGATAATCTGTCCAACTTGACATCATCAATCAGTGATGCTCATTGGTTAATCAGCGCTGAGATTATATTGGTCAATGCGGTTAAGACTTCATCTAATACATGCTGAGGTGCAGCCTTTACTTTGTTAAGCTTTGACTTGATGTTGTGAGACAGCTTCATGCTGAAGGGGGAAAATACAAAAGATATCCAGAAAGCTAAAACCAGATGTTAGGATTATGATTATTGATTAATTAATATTTATTAATAGTTATAATTGAAAATCATAATTTGAGAAAATTCCTTTCTTAACCAAAAATCCTTATTTATGAATCGAAATCAGAGATGTCCTCTGGTGTTGTAAGTGTGGCTCAAAGCCCTTGATAATTACGATTATTAAATTCTCAGTAATAGTTGATAACTATTACTAGATGTCACTGTTTATTCAAGAGGAATATGGTGTTGAACGAAGCTTTGGGAGCGCCCCCCCAAAGTGTAGCTCAGTGGCAGTAGCTTACAGGCAGTCATAAAACTTCCCCCAAGGTTGGAAACTTAGCGAACAAAGGATAATAAAACTTTTGGCGGCAACCAGTAAAACACAAAGTTGAAGAAAAAGAAAATGCTGAGTTTCACCATAAGGTTATTATAGCAGTTCAGTTTTACGGCGCACCTGTGCTCAGGTGTTCACACAGTAAAAACACAACTTGCGAGACGCGGCGGCCTCAGAAATCAACAGCAGTCAGGTTTCAATAATGTAAGGCATGCACATACAATTTAGAATACATTGGACTATAAGTGGCGATTCTAAATCGCACTAAAATCCTACTCTATCCTTCAACAAGCTATTTTAATAGAAATAAAAAAAAAGGAATTAAATTACTTGGTGGTGTCTTCTCTGGATCAGAGGAGAGGAGAGAGAAGGGGAGGGGGGAGTTTCCACGCGTCCGTGGGTAACTCAGGAAAGCGACCTGTCCTTGTTCTTGACGGACCATCACTAGTCAACTGGAGCAAAAAAAAAATCATGGATGAAATTTCTTCTCCTTGAAACCTCCTTAGTTTTTTGGTTACGTGTTAAATCCACGTCTTCGATCGGTACAGTTGAAACTTACAAGCCTTCTTATTCTTGTAAGTTTAATTTGCTTAGTTTTCTGGCCAATGGGAGAATGAATGAAAGTCCACGTGTGAATATCTTCTCCAGAATGACGCTCCAGTTGCGAGGTAACCGCGTCTCGGTTCCAAGCTGAAAAGCGCCTCATTAAAGGGCTCACTTTACTATATAGCCCATTGTGACATCAGAACTGGGATGCCCCGACCTATCAGCCGCGGCGCCCGCTGGGATTTGTAGTAGTGGACTATCCTGGGGTACAAAATGGCTGATAACGCCGGAAGGCATAGTGGCGTCCAGCAACTTACAAATGGTCCAATTTAAAGCAACACATGGTCCAACACAGACCAGCACCATATCCCAGTTGGATCTGGTGCTGGTCAGAACAAGCACAGACATGTTTGGAGGCAGGTACTCAAGCCAAAAAACGGGCATCCATTGGCAAATTTATTCATAATATTAAAATTAAAAAAACAGGATATATTTATGCTTTAATAACCTTTCTTTTCTTGGCATTATGCTGCAAAATGTGTAAATGAGATAAATCAATGTTCTGTATCATAATCAATAGAGACTGAATCAGCTGAGAAAACAGTAAACATTATTTGACTGTTTTCTGACAGAGTTGAACCTTTACACTAAAATAAACCAATATACCAATATTAATATAACTCACCACACTTTCATGGAGCTCAACTTTCATTTCAAATCATAAACCTACTTTAGGTGGTTAATGTTAACACTGGGTTCATTATTATGCTAATAAAATGAAACAGACAGCTAAGTAACATTTTCCTATTTATTCATAATTTCTATATCATAGAGCATTATATTTAGCCTTCCTAAGAACAGAGTTTGGCCATCATGCTGTAATTATAAAATACTGTATGTTTGTTTCTATTGTCAACACTTTACTGTGAGAGTTGCTAAACATTCAGAAAAATGGTTGTGGCCATGCTTTTTATTTTACTCTTCAGGCTTTAACATCAAAATCATCAAGTGAAATGAGGGAAATGGTCTAAGTTGTCTGGTTGTATAACTCTCTCTCTTTCTCTCTTCATTAAATCTGACAAACAGGCAACAGCTGGACAAGACTTTGAAATCAAGGATTTCATGAGTACAAAATGTGTAGGCAATGCGTTATGCAGTCATACATGGATGCTGATTGGAAGAAATGCAAGTGTTTTTCAGTAGGTGTTGCACCAAAATGCCCCCCTCTCCGGGCTCTTTTTAAAGAAACACCAGGCCAGAAGTCGTGTAATATTTGCAGCAGTGCTAAAATGTTCAGCATATGCAGTCAGGCCTGGTCAGTTAGCACCTGCCTGATAGCTGGACAATTACCCAGCCCCAAAGAGCTTGATGGAAGCCCGCTGCTGGGCTAGTCCAGTGTTGGAGGCAGAGGCTTTGACAGTCCAAACCTTAGTAGATACAGTAACCTCAATTTTAGGGGACAGCTAAACATAGTTATAAGAAATAAACCAAAGCATCATGATCCTAGCATCATGTTCGACCAAATGTTACATTAATATTCTATTGGTTCTTAGAATCTTTGGCCAAATCGAATGCAAATGTTAGTGAAGCTGCTCATGCAGCTTGCTAAAAAGCTTTGGAGAACTAAAATGCACCAGAAGGTGTGCACATGTGAACGACTGCTGCAGCTTCTCAACACAAGATGATCCTTCTGTCAAAGAACGATGAGCCACACACCACACAACTGATGAGAGGAATGTTTACTGTGAATAGATAACAGATGTGATGGTGAATTATTTATTTCAATAATCTCTTCTATTTCTGTAATGTCATTGCTGACGGCAGCAAACAGTAGAGAGGTGCACCGTCAGCGGCAGTCGTTACTGTGTCACTCCTAATAAACCATGGCAGCCTGCTGTCTAATTAGCCATAATTCTGCTCATTGGGGCTGTAAGCAATGTTTGAAAATCTTGCCCAAGTCGTAGCCTTGCTCTGCCAGGAGGAATGTCACAGCCAGGCTTGGGCTAAACAATGCTGGCACGCCATCAAGACGTGCTGGCGTTCGATGCAGTAAAACTCTGTGAATGGCCCCCAGCCCTAGAAGAACTCAACAACAGTTGGAGGAAACTTCTGGGAAAGCATGGGCGGCTTTTTGGCAGTGATTCACCCCTCTGACCTTGACTGAAACATTCAATGTGTGGATCTGATAACTTTCTGAGGCCAGATGTACACATAGATAAAACAATGGCAGCACACAGGTCAGAATGAGAAGAGTTTAAAATCTCCAAATTTCACTGTCTGTCTGTGTGGCTATCCACCACCCTGCTGATCTGTGGCAGTAATTAAGAGACAGTCTGAGAAAAGGTTGCTGGCAGGGACGATAGGTCTCCATTTGCTGCAGCATGAGGAGGATCTATCTCAGGAGAGCATAATGATATTATTAACAGTTTACACTTTGTAGTTTGGTTACACATCAGTAGTCACTGACAATATTTGAAATTTTCCAAATGTTTCTGGCATTAAAGAAACAAGACACTATTCAGCCTCAGACATACAATCCTGCATTAAAACAAATTGTATGAATGTACAATGTAATATTCTGTTATTATGTAGTTTCTGATGAGGCTCTATCACAATGAAGCTGGAGCTGCAGAATGAAAAGTGAGGTCCATCTCTGCAAAGACCTGGCTGCTGCAGAGCTTCTGATGGACCTCTCTGCAGAACTTAGCATTTAACACAGATGGTGGAAAGGTCCATCATGTTGGTTCTGTATCTCAGGACCCGGTCTGTTTGATGCTGCTGATTAAAATCATTTAAACACCAACATAGGGAGGAGGGATTTCTTCTGGTCTTCTGTTTGTTCAAGGAGCATATTCATAATAACATAATTGAAAGTATGTGAAGACTTTGCACATCTCCTACAGTGTAGGGCTTACCTGGACATTTTATCTATAGATTATTTGAAACAAAAAGGTGCTGTTTTCCCTTACAGTTCAGTAAAACAAAGCTTTGTTTCTCCAGAAAAGGAATTTTATTAAAAGTGATCGCTTTCAGGATCTGACACAGAAAAACAGACCATTAGTCTTTGCATTGCAGTCATGTTTCAAGCTATGTGTTTAATTAGTATTGCAAGGGTCAACAAGGTTTTCAGCAGCCATTTGGCCTATTTAAAGGAAACAGATGGTGCAAAATCTACTTTTTTAACCCTTAAATACATTTTCCTGTGTACTTGGAGTCTGTAGAAGTGCAGAAAAGTTGAAATTAGTCTTTCCAGGTGATGCGTCTTTATATTTTGTTTGGGTCGTATTTTTCAGTCTGTCCGGTTTTCTCTATCATCTGTTACATTTTTCCAACTATTACGTTGCAGTATGTGTTGTGGAACAGCTAAACAAGGTCATGGACTTCCGGCTGATCAGTGTCGTGTATCCGCCATTTTTATTTCTTACTGTGATTTTGTAGTCCAAGCTCAACTATGCCTACGATGAAAGAGGATATGTTCGGTTGGGTTGTTGGGTGTTTTAACACACAAAACTTAATTTCATGGAAATAATCGCACATCAGTGGAAAAATTCGTCATTGTCTGCATGAAGCTCTTCAAGGACGAGTTCTTCATCAACCTCCTCCAGTATCAAGAAGGATTTGCTGAAAGACTTCATCTGATTAAGGGCTCTGTTCCTTCTGTCTATGGAAATGACGGATGCAGGAAGCTGCAAATAACGCTTAAATGACACCAAACTTTATTTTAGACATTCATTTATTGTGTAGATGTGACGTCCTGGCCGTGGTTCTGATAGCAGCAGCATCGGGTCTTCTGCTGATGTTGGTGCTGCTTTTAGCTCCTGGAGAACAGAACCGTTCTGCGTGTTTTAATATTATTATTACATTAACAGTTTTCATTGTTGTTGCTGTTTTTGTCTTGTTTCTGTGGTGAAAGATAATTGTATCTCTGTTATCAAACTACAAAAATGGCCGAGCAGGTTAAAGTGGAGCGCTCTTTGACCTTTAGGGGGCGGGGTGTGAAGGGCCTCAGCAGCATTTAAAGAGACGACACCAAAACAAATTACTCTCAGATGCTCCTCAGAACAGGTAAAAAAGGAGCCTGAGGAGCTACAAGAACAAGGAGTTCAGACCAAAGCATTGAGGTTCCACCTTATATAGACCACAGCTGGATGCACTTACTGTTATTTATGTCATGAAGTGACATCTTTGGTTTTGTTGTGGTCTTGTGTTTTCTATTAGTTTGGAATTTCTCTAAGTTATTTTAGTAGTTTATTTTCTATTATTTGTTATGGTTTTCTTATGACTATTATTATATTCATTGTATTCTAGTTCTCTTGTCTTTCTTGTAGTTTCTAGTTTAGTTTCCCTTTTAGTTTATCTGTGTTTATTTATGTTTAAATATTTGTTCACCTGCGCTCTTTGTTTCCTAGTTTATTTTCTCTGTTCCTCCTCGTCCTGCTTCCCTTTCTGTGGTTTAGATTTTGTTTATTTACAGTCAGGGTTCCTTTATGGGTTCTTTGTTAATTATTAGGTTTTGGTGTTTCTTCTATTTCCTTTAGTTTCTCAGTTTTCTTTAGTTAATGATTATTGGAGGTTCTTATGTCTCTTTTGGTTTATTATCTTCCACCCATGTCTATGTGCTTTTTGTACCATGTTCCTGCTAAGCCAATTTTGTAAGTTGCGGACTTTTTGTCTTTGTTAAGTACCTGCAATGTTTTGCTTCGTTTTGGAAGAACCTTGGAAATAAAGCTGAAGACTCCTTTAAACATGTTGCTGCCTAGGTCTTGTCTGCACGTTGGTCACTAAACCACAGAATGCGACAAATTTAGCTTTTAACTTTATGTTCTCTATCTTTTCTATTCATAGAAGCTACACCTGGGCTGACTCTGTATCTACCTGTGGCACCTTCCTGGAGGGGGGCATCGTCCAAGCTTCTGCTGGCAACAACTTAGTGCTCACCCTCTACAGATCAGAATCAGAATCAGAATCAGCTTTATTGCTAAGTTCGTACATACAAACAAGGAATTTGACTCCAGTACACTTTGCTCTTTTGTTCTGTTTTTGCATTACAGAATATACATATTTACAATTTACACATATATAATAAAATGGTGCATTTGCAACATCTGTATGCTGCTGTTTTGTACTCTATTGAATGTTCATCAGAGAAACAGCCTGGGGGAAGAAACTGTCTTTGTGGCAGCTGGTTTTAGTAAACAGTGCTCTGTAGCGCCACCTGAAGGTAAAACTCTGAACAGTTTATGTGCAGGGTGTGTGGGGTCTGCAGAGATTTTAGCAGCTCTTTTCCTGACCCTTGACCTGTATAAGTCCTGGATGGAGAGAAGGTCAGCCCTGATTATTCTCTCTGCAGTCCTGATTATTCGTTGCAGTCTGGACCTGTCCTGTTTTGTGGATGATCCAAACCACACTGAGATGGATGAAGACAAGACAGACTGAATGATGGCAGTGTAGAAGATGACCAGCAGCTCCTGTGGAAGGTTGAACTTCTTGAGTTGCCTCAGGAAGTACAGTCTCTGCTGGACCTTCTTCTGAACAGTGTCTATGTGTGAAGACCATCTCAGGTCCTCAGAGATGGTGGTTCCTAAGAACCTGAAGTGGTCCACAGCCGATACAGTGTTGTTGAGGATGGTGAGGGGGGTGTATGGGGGTGGTGTTCTCCGAAAGTCCACCACCATTTCCAGTCTTGAGTGGGTTCAGTTCAAGGTAGTTCTGACCGCACCAGTGTACCAGCTGATCCACCTGCTGTCTGTATGCAGACTCATCACCGTCCTGGATCAGTCCAATGACAGTGCTGTCGTCTGCAAACTTCAGGAGTTTTACAGACGAGTCCGATGAGGTGCAGTCATTTGTGTACAGAGAGAAGAGGAGTGGAGATAGAACACACCCCTGGGGGGCACCAGTACTTATTGATCTGGATCGGGAGAAGATGCTCCCCAGTCTCACCTGCTGCTGTCGGTCCGTCAGGAAGCTGTTGATCCACTGACAGGTGGAGGCTGGGACGTTGAGCTGGGTGAGCTTCTGGTGGAGGATGTCTGGTATGATGGTGTTGAAGGTGGAGCTGAAGTCTACAAACAGGATCCTGGCGTACGTCCCTGGGTGGTCGAGGTGTTGCAGGATGAAGTGTAGACCTAAGTTAACAGCATCATCTATTGACCTGTTTGCTCAGTTAGCAAATTGCAGGAGGTCCAGCAGGGGGCCTGTGATGTCTTTCAGGTGCTTCAACACCAGCCGCTCAAAGGATTTCATGACCACAGACGTCAGGGCTACAGGCCTGTAGTCATTTAATCCTACGATGGTGGGTTTCTTGGGAACCGGGATGATGGTGGATCGTTTGAGGCAGGAGGGGACCTCACATTTCTCCAGTGACTTGTTGAAGATCCTTGTGAAGATCGGAGCGAGTTGATTTGCACAAGCTTTCAGGCATGATGGGGAGACGTTATCAGGTCCTCCAGCTTTCTTTGTTTTCATGCGCTGAAAGAGACTGTTTACCTCTTCCTCGGAGATCTTTAGTGCAGGCAGAGGATCTGATGGTAGGGGGTTGGTTGCTTTATGGGAGGAATTTGTTCCTGAATGGGATGTGGAGGAGATGGTTTCAGGTGTGAATGGCTTCTTGTCATGTCTGCAGTAGAAGCCATTCAGACGGTTGGCCAGGAGACGACTCTGTTCAGGATGGGTGGAGGGGCTCCTATAGGCAGTCAGGTTTCTCAGACCAGTCCATACAGCTGAACCATCACCAGTAGAAAGGATGTTCTTCAGCTTCTCACTGTAGCTTCTCTTAGCTGCTTTGATCTCCTTTGTTAGTCTGTTCCTGGCCTGCCTGTACCGCGCCCAATCTCCACTGCTGTGAGCTTCTTCCTTTTTCCTGCGCAGATTCCTGAGGTGTGGAGTAAACCATGGCTTGTTGTTTCCAAAGCTGCAGAAGGTCTTGGTCTGCACACACATGTCCTCACAGAAACTGATGTATGATGTCACCACATCAGTTAGTTGGTTTAAGTCAGTGGCTGAGGTTTCAAAAACAGTCCAGTCTGTGCATTCAAAGCAGGCCTGTAGCATCTGCTTTGATTCCTCAGTCCACTTCTTAACAGTGTGAACCTTGGGTTTGGAAGCTCTTAGTCTCTGTCTGTAGGTTGGGATGAGGTGGATTAGATAATGATTCGAAAAACCCAGAGCAGCCATGATCCACATGGCCCTGTCTTTTAGTGTTTAACCCTTTCTCTCTCGTAGACATGGCTACTGACTGAGCTTCTACCGTGACTAACTCTATGTTCTCTCTTTCAGACTCTAACCTTGAAAACTGGATCAGAGTTTATCTGTTCTTTCTTTCTAGATGAAACGACTAAAGGAGCTACATCCATTAACATTTACTTTTCCTTCCCATAGAAAGTACTCCTGGATCAAAGCTTCTTTGTTCTTTTTGTGTCTCTGCTCTGTTCTCTCAAACCTCCAGTCGGTCGTGGCAGATGGCCGCTCACACTGAGCCTGGTTCTGGTTCTGCTGGAGGTTTCTTCCTGTTAAAAGGGAGTTTTTCCTCTCCACTGTCGCTACATGCATGCTCAGTATGAGGGATTGCTGCAAAGTCAACACCAGTGACTGTCCACTGTTTCTACATGCTCATCCAGGAGGAGTGAATGCTGCAAGTCACTGACTGGATGCAATCTGCTGGGTTTCCTTAGATAGAAAAACTTTTTATCCAATTTGAATAAATATCTGAATCTGACTGAACTGTTCAATGGTTACGATTAATTGGAATGTATGAACCTGACTTTATGAAGAACCTCGAGGCAACGTGTGTTGTGAATTGGCGCTATATAAATAAACTGAATTGAATTGAATTGAATAGGAACCACCAGTAAACCTGCAGTCTGAGAACAAAGTGCTCTGTTAGGAACATATGGACCAATCAGATCTCTGATGTATGATGGAGCTAGATCATTAAGGGCTTTATATGTGAGGAGGAGAATTTTAAATTCTATTCTGGATTTAACAGGGAGCCAATGAAGGGAAGCTAAAATAGGAGAAATATGATTTCTCTTTTTAATTTTTATCAGAACTCTTGCTGCAGCATTTTGAATCAGCTGAAGGCTTTTAACTACATTTTGTGGACATCCTGATAGTAAAGAATTACAATAGTCCAGCCTTGAAGTAACAAATGCATGGACTAGTTTTTCAGCATCACTCCTGGACAGGATATTTCTAATTTTGGCAATGTTCTGGAGGTGAAAGAAGGAAATCCTCGAAAGCTGTTTAATATGGGATTTAAATGACATGTCCTGGTCAAAAATAACACCAAGGTTTTTTACTTCATTACCAGAGTTCATTTTAATGCCATCCAGGTTAAATGATTGACTAAGAAGTTTCTTTTTTAAAGACTCCGGTCCAAAGACGGCAACTTCTGTCTTGTCTGAATTTAGAAGCAGAAAATCTAAAGTCATCCAAGTTTTTATATCTTCAAGACCTGCTTGTAGTCTATCTAACTGGTTGGGCTCATCAGGATTCATGGATAAGTAAAGCTGAGTATCATCAGTGTAACAGTGAAAATGTATTCTATGCTGCCTGATAATTTGACCTATTGGAAGCATATATATAGTAAAGAGAATTGGCCCAAGTACTGAACCCTGCGGTACTCCACAATTAACCCTGGAGTTTAAAGATGATTTATCATTTACATGAACAAACTGGAATCTGTCAGACAGATAAGATTTTAACCAGCCTAGCGCTGTTCCCCTGATCCCTACAGCATATTCCAGCCTTTCTAAGAGAATATTATGGTCGACTGGATCAAATGCAGCACTGAGATCTAACAGAACCAGAACAGACACAAGTCCATTATCTGAGGCCATAAGAATATCATTAGTGACTTTCAGCAGAGCTGTTTCAGTGCTATGATGAGCTCTGAAACCTGACTGAAACTCTTCAAACAGGTCATTGCTGTATAAATGTTCACACATTTGATTAGCAACTATTTTCTCAATAATTTTAGATAAGAATGGAAGATTGGATAAAGGTCTGTAATTTTTCAAGTCATCTCGATCAAGCGAAGGTTTCTTAAGTAAAGGTTTAATTACAGCTAACTTAAAAGCCTGTGGTTCTGATCCATTTACTAAAGATAGATTAATTATATCTAAAATGGGGCTGGTAATCAGAGGGAACACTTCCTTAAATAATTTGGTTGGGATTGGGTCTAACATACAAGTTGAAGGTTTAGATGAAGCTAATATTTCTGATAACTCAGGAAGCTCCACAGGATCAAAACAGTCCAAACACAGATCAGGTTCTGCAGTTATTTCCAATGTTGTCTCACTTGCTGAGGATGAAGTAATCATCTTCAGGAGTATGTCAAAGATTTTATTTGCATTGTCTAATGCACCACGCAATGATGAAGTAACACTATGAACAAGATAATCAATTTGTGAAGGGGAAGAAATCAAATTATTGCCCTCCATTGTGCTTTTCAGTAATAATGAAGAAATTAAAGCTGGAACAGATTCTTTAAAGGTTGTTACAGCATTATCTGATAATAATCTACTATAATGAAATTTTCTTTCAGATGTGGAGTACTTGGTTAAATTCAACTCAAAGCTTATTAAAAAATCGTCAGACAGGACAGGGTTATGAGGAAATATTGTTATTTCTTTACACTCAATGCCATATGTCAGCACAAGGTGGGTAAGTTTGTTAATGTTTTGATCAAAGCCATTTGAGTCTAAGATAGCATTAAAGACTATATTTAGGCTATCACTTTCAGCGTCTACATGAATGTTAAAATCCCCCCCTATAATAACTTTATCTGTATTTAACACTAAATCAGATAAAAGGTCTGAAAACTGATCTAAAAATTGAGAATAAGGGCCTGGTGGACGGTACAAAACAACAAACAGAAGTGGTTTTAGTGCTTTGCAATTTGGATGAGGAAAACCAAGGATTAAATATTCAAAAGAGTTGTAGCTATTGATTGGTCTGGGACTAATCAATAAATCAGACTGAAAGATGGTTGCTACTCCTCCTCCTCGCCCAGTATTTCGAGGAATGTGGAAATTTAAATAATTAGTAGGAGTTGACTCATTTATAGTAACATAATCATCTTGCTGCAGCCAGGTTTCTGTGAGGCAAAATAAATTAATCTGATTGTCACAAATCAGGTCACTAACTAGCAATGTCTTTGAAGAGAGAGATCTTATGTTCAGTAAGCCACATTTAATTGTTTTATTTTTCTTTTCAATCTGAGTTGTGTTTATTTTTATGAGATTTTCATGATTTCCTCCTTTTAGATTATTATTTGATCTATTCAATTTTGGCCTTGGGCGAGATATTGTCTCATTAGGGTAATGGGTGGGTAGCAGTACAGAAGCTGCAGAGAGGAGTGTTAAACTACGACCCTGCTTCCTGGTCTGAACCCTGGGTTGTCAGAGTTTTGGAGAACTAATAAATTCGGCCAGATTCCTAGAAAGAAGAGCTGCTCCATCCAAGGTGGGGTGGATGCCGTCTCTCCGGATCAGACCAGGTTTTCTCCAAAATGTTCGGCAGTTATCAAGGTAGCCCCACGTCGTTTTCTGGACACCACCTAGACAGCCAACGGTTGAATGACAGCACGCGGCTAAACATGTCGTCACTGGTCAGATCGGGGAGGAGCAGAGCAGCTGACTACCTGGCTGTGGAAACAAGTATCCACACTTTAACTGTGTTTTGCTGTAGAGTTTGACCATCTGGTGTTGACCTCCAGTGTTTCTGCTTCACAGTGTAATATGAAAGGATTTTGATGATTTCACGCACACTATATCTTTGGTTATAACTGTTGTAAATTATTTTGTTAATTCTTTAACTGTATCACTTGTTAATTAAATTAATTATGTGTTTGCAAAAGGAAGCATTGTTACTCTTGGCATTTCCTTTTAGGTACAGTATGAAGCTTTGTGAATTTCCAGAATAACTTCATTACTTAGACCCTTGTAGATAAATGAAGTTTTGAGGTTAATGAGATTTTTTAAGTGTCATTTTTTCATTATTTAGCCACAGTAAGGTTTATTACAGAATGTATCCAAGTCATCATTTTTATTAGATGTTTCCTGCCAATATTAGCCCTATTAATATTAACCCTATTAAGACAGCTTGACACTGTCTTAATAGGGTAATGGGTGGGTAGCAGTACAGAAGCTGCAGAGAGGAGTGTTAAACTACGACCCTGCTTCCTGGTCTGAACCCTGGGTTGTCAAAGTTTTGGAGAACTAATAAATTCGACCAGATTCCTAGAAAGAAGAGGTGCTCCATCCAAAGTGGGATGGATGCCGTCTCTCCGGATCAGACCAGGTTTTCCCCAAAATGTTCGCCAGTTATCAATGTAGCCCACATCGTTTTCTGGACACCACCTAGACAGCCAGCGGTTGAATGACAGCATGCGGCTAAACATGTCGTCACTGGTCAGATCGGGGAGGGGACCAGAGAAAATTACGGAGTCCGACATTGTTTTAGCAAACTTACACACCAAAGCAACACTAACTTTGGTGACCTCCAATTGACGTAACCGGGTGTCATTATCACCAGCGTGAATAACAATCTTACTGTATTTACACTTATCCTTAGCCAGCAGTTTCAGGTAGGATTTGATGTCGCCGGTTCTGGCCCCTGGCAGACATTTGACTATGGTTGCTGGTGTCTCTAGTGCCAGGTTTCTGACTATGGAGCTGCCAATTACCAGAGTTGGCTTCTCAGCGGGTGTGTCGCTGAGAGGGAAAATCTGTTAGAAACGCAGACGGGTTGGTGGTGACCTGTGGGCTGGGATCTAGGACTATGCTTTCTACGTACCGTCACACAGCCGGCCTGAGGGCCCGGCTGCGCGGGCTCTGCTGAAGGACTGCTACGGGGAGCTACCCTCGGTGGCTCCGCGCTGGCTAAGGGGCCTTGGCTATCTTCACCCTCGCCTCCAAAGCTACAAAAATGCTACATTTATTACACGTACCATTATCACTAAAGGAGGCAGAGGAGTAACTGAACATCTCTGAACATGCTTCAGAGATCTGATTGGTCCATATGTTCCTAACAGAGCACTTCGTTCTCAGACTGGTTGAGGTGCAACCACACCCTCCATTTCTGCTACCTGTGTGACCCCTTCTCTTTTCCAATGGTTATAACCAGTCTGACAGAGAGAGGTATCCCAATCCTTGTGGTTTTTAGTTTAACAATGAACTCCAGTCGGTCGTGGCAGATGGCAGAATGCTGCAAGTCTCTGACTCGATGCAATCTGCTGGATTTTCTTAGATAGAAAAACTTTTTATCCAATTTGAATAAATAACTGAATCTGACTGCACTGTTCGATAGAAATAATTGGAATGTACTGTATGTACCTGACTTGAAATCGATTCGATTGAATTGACGTAGCCCATTTTAAAGTTACCCACCTTTCACACAATGCAACAGAAAACAACACTCTCCAATTATTTTCACCTCTACCTTCCTCCATCCCTGTTGGTTGGAGTAAGGGGGAGTCAGGTTTAGCCTAAACCGGCTCAGTTATGGTTGAGGTCCAAACACACCCTCCATTTCTGCTACCTGTATGACCCTTTCTCTTTTCCAATGGTTATAATCAGTCTGACAGAGAGAGGTATCCCAATCCTTCTGGTTTTTAGTGGACAAAATTTATCAGATTATTATTTTACTTAGTACCCTACACATAGCCCATTCTAAAATGTCCAAACTCTAACACTCAGTAGTAATCTAACCTCCCCAACAAAGCCGCACCATTCCTAACCCTTTGTGAAGAGCCTTGAGACGACGTGTTGTGAATTGGCGCTATATAAATAAAACTAAATTGAATTGAATTGACAGCAGGTTTACTGGTGGTTCCTCGAGACTCTAGAAGTAGAATGGGAGGCAGATCCTTTAGTTATCAGGCTCCTCTCCTTTGGAACCAACTCCCAATTTTAATCTGTGAAGCAGACACCCTCAACTTTGCATTGGAGCAGTTTGCGTCCAATTGAGATGTGGCCAGAATGGGTCAGCTCCTCTAAGCCTTGGGTTCTGGGTCTCAACCAGAATGGGGTAAGTCTCTCTGTCTGTAATTCTGGTGACGTAGTCACAAATGATGATAGGACAGAGTGGGAGCAAGATGGACAATTCAGAGCCTTCTCTGAGGTAATGTGGGTGTTTCTCAGAGGTAAAAAAGCAAAAAGAACAAGATTGTAGATACAAGCAACTGATATGACATGATCAATATCTACACAGTGTGGTGTGTGTGTTCAAACCTAAAATGGGATTATGTAAAAACAAAACAAACTGCACTCAGTTTTCAGCTTCACTTCAATTAACGGCGTGTGTTTCTTTCACCTTCAGGTTTAATGTTTTTAGCAGTTTTGGCTCTTTTTGTTGTTGGACTTTGTTGTTGGACTGTTGTTGGAATCTTTCTCAACGTCCTGCCCAACCATCCTCACTCCACACTTTTCATCCAGTTCGTTCGTTCGTCGTCTTCCGCTTATCCAGGACCGGGTCGCGGGGGCAGCAGACTCAGCAGAGACGCCCAGACGTCCCACTCTCCAGACACCTCCTCCAGCTCCTCCAGGGGGAGCCCAAGGCGTTCCCAGGCCAGCCGAGAGACATAGTCCCTCCAGCGTGTCCTGGGCCGTCCCCTGGGCCTCCTCCCGGTGGGACGTGCCTGGAGCACCTCCCGAGGAAGGCGTCCAGGAGGCATCCGGTATAGATGCCCGAGCCACCTCAACTGGCTCCTCTCAATGTGGAGGAGCAGCGGCTCTACTCCGAGCCCCTCCCGGATGGCCGAGCTCCTCACCCTATCTCTAAGGGAGTGCCCGGCCACCCTACGGAGGAAGCTCATTTCAGCCGCTTGTATCCGTGATCTCGTTCTTTCGGTCATGACCCAAAGTTAATGGCCATAGGTGAGGGTAGGAACGTAGACCGACCAGTAAATTGAGAGCTTTGCTTTTCGGCTCAGCTCTCTCTTCACCACAATGGACCGGCACAGCGCCCCCATTACTGTGGCAGCTGCACCGATCCGTCTGTCGATCTCCCGCTCCATTCTTCCCTCACTCGTGAACAAGATCCCGAGATACTTAAACTCCTCCACTTGAGGCAGGAACTCCCCTCCAACCTGAAGAGGACAAGCCACCCTTTTCCGGTCGAGTACCATGGCCTCGGACTTGGAGGAGCTGATCCTCATCCCAGCCGCTTCACACTCGGCTGCAAACCGCCACAGCGCATGCTGTAGGTCTTGGCTAGAGGGGGCCAGCAGGACCACGTCATCCGCAAAAAGAAGAGACGAAATCCACTGGTCCCCAAACCAGACCCCCTCCGGCCCTTGGCTGCGTCTAGAAATCTTGTCCATAAAAGTTATGAACAGGACCGGTGACAAAGGGCAGCCCTGCCGGAGTCCAACATGCACTGGGAACAGGTCCGACTTAGTGCCGGCAATGCGGACCAAACTCCTGCTCCGCTCGTACAGGGACCGGATGGCCCCTAATAAAGGGCCCCCAATTCCATACTCCTGGAGCACCCCCCACAGGGCATCACGAGGGACACAGTCGAATGCCTTCTCCAGGTCCACAAAACACATGTGAACCGGTTGGGCAAACTCCCATGAACCCTCGAGCACCCTGTAGAGGGTATAGAGCTGGTCCAGTGTTCCACGGCTGGGACGAAAGCCGAGGTTCGACTATCGGTCGGACTCTCCTCTCCAATACCCTGGCGTAGGCCTTACCAGGGAGGCTGAGGAGTGTGATCCCCCTGTAGTTGGAACACACCCTCCGGTCCCCCTTTATAAGAACCCCCGTCTGCCAGTCCAGAGGCACTGTCCCCGACCGCCACGCAATGTTGAAGAGGCGTGTCAACCATGACAGCCCTACAACATCCAGAGACTTGAGGTACTCAGGGCGGATCTCATCCACCCCCGAAGCCTTGCCACCGCGGAGCTTTTTAACCACCTTGGTGACTTCAGCCTGGGTGATGAAAGAGTCCAACCCCGAGTCCCCAGCCTCTGTTTCCACCACGGAATGCGTGATGGCAGGATTGAGGAGATCCTCGAAGTACTCCTTCCACCGCCCGATAATGTCCTCAGTCGAGGTCAGCAGTCTCCCGCCCCCATTATACACAGTGTTGGCGAAGCACTGCTTCCCCCTCCTGAGGCGCCAGACGGTTTGCCAGAATCGCTTCGAGGCCAACCGGTAGTCCTTCTCCATGGCCTCACCGAACTCTTCCCAGGCCCGAGTTTTTGCCTCTGCCACAGCCCGGGCCGCAGCACGCTTGGCCTCACGGTACCCGTCAGCCGCCTCAGGAGTCCCACAAGCCAACCACAGCCGATAGGACTCCTTCTTCAGCTTAACAGCATCCCTTACTGCCGGTGTCCACCACCGGGTTCTGGGATTGCCGCCACGACAGGCACCGTAGACCTTACGGCCACAGCTATGGGCAGTAGCATCGACAATAGATGCAGAGAACATGGTCCACTCTATGTCTCCAACATCCCCCGGGATCTGGTCGAAGCTCTCCCGGAGGTGGGAGTTGAATACATCCCTGGCCGAGGGCTCCGCCAGGCGTTCCCAGCAGACCCTCACTATGCGCTTGGGCCTGCCGAGTCTGTCCGGCTTTCTCCTCCTCCAGCGGATCCAACTCACCACCAGGTGATGATCAGTGGACAGCTCAGCCCCTCTCTTCACCCGAGTGTCCAAAACATGCGGCCGAAGGTCTGATGATACGACAACAAAGTCGATCATCGACCTCCTGCCTAGGGTGTCCTGGTGCCAAGTGCACTGATGGACACCCTTATGTTTGAACATGGTGTTCGTTATGGACAATCCGTGACTAGCACAGATGTCCAGTAACAAAACACCACTCGGATTCAGATTGGGGAGGCCATTCCTCCCGATCACGCCTCTCCAGGTGTCACTGTCGTTCCCCACGTGGGCGTTGGAGTCCCCCAGCAGAATAATGGAGTCCCCGGGAGGGGCACTATCCAGCACCCCCGACAGGGACGCCAAGAAGGCAGGGTACTCTGCACTACCACTCGGCCCGTAGGCTGAAATGATAGTCAGAGACCTCTCCCCAACCCGAAGGCGCAGGGATACAACCCTCTCATCCACTGGGGTAAACCCCAACACGAGACGGCTGAGCTGGGGGGCAACAAGCAAACCCACACCAGCCCGCCGCCTCTCCCCGTGGGCCACTCCAGAGTAGAAGAGAGTCCAACCCCTCTCAAGGAGATGGGTTCCAGAGCCCACGCTGTGCGTGGAGGCGAGCCCGACTATTTCTAGTCGATATCTCTCGACCTCCCGCACAAGCTCAGACTCCTTCCCCCCCAGCGAGGTGACAGTCCACCTCCATAGAGCCAGCCTAAGCATCCGGGGATCGGGCCGTTGAGGTCTCCACCTTCGTCCGCCACCCAATCCTCTTTGCACCGGTCCCTCACGGTTCCCCCTGCAGGTGGTGGGCCCACTGGGGGATGGCCTCGCGTCTCTCTTTTCATCCAGTAGAAATAAAAATGTATTCTCCTGTTTTCCCTGCCTCTGTTGCAGGCAGCAGATTTTAAACAGCTGTTAGAGTTCAGATAGATGCTAATGCTTTTACCCTGTCAATCTCCAACCCATTGAGCTGGTCTACTTCCAGTTTGCGACTCTCTTCTTTCCTGGGAAGCATGATCTGGTGAACCCAGAGCCTCAAACACAGTTCCTTTCTCAGGTTTAGCAGTTTTTGAATGTCTTCCAAATTTAATATTTTGTAAATCATAAACGTGAAAGAAAACACAGTCATGTTTTATGGCCAGTGTGTATTTGGACATGTTTGAATGAGTGTCTTCATGCGTTTTATTGATATATTGTGTTTGTTCTAAGTTAATAAATAAAGGTAATTTTTACCTGAGAAACTTGAGGTGAGTTCAGCTCACTATCTACTATCTCTGTGAGGATGTCTTATCATGGAAATTTGGGATGGGAACTGGTTTTCAGATAATCAATAATTGTGTATGAATTTGTAATGTGTTTAAAATTTGAATGAACTGACTTTGTTTGGCACATCAACTGGAAGAAGACTTTTTCTAGGCAGGGCTGCTAAGTTCAGCACAATAACTACAGAACAACTGTTTGCTGTGTTGGCACTGAGATTTAGGATGGAGCATTCTTGACTTGGTCATTTTCTGTGTGCATATGCATTGAAGTTGAGGTTTAAAGGTGCAAAAGCCTATGCTGTGTTGGGCCTGCCGGTTCAGTTCTGCATAAATAAGGCAATAAGCAGGACAGTGGAGAAGGAAGATGAGAAAGTAAAAACATTTGGTTTAATAGATATTTGGCAGAAATTTTTAAATGAGTCAAAATGTAAATTTGAAATCCCTGGAAAGGGCAGAAAAAAAATCTTCCAAGCGTTAGTGCCTCAGAGCACAGTAAAAGGAAGGTATTTAAATCAGACAGGTGTTTAGTGTATAGTTCCAGACTTGTCCCTTAGTGTCCAACATTAGGAATGTTAAAAAAAATTTTAGGCATTTTTCGTGATTCATAACTTAGCTATTATTACATTTATTATTATAAAGGTTATCAAAGGGACAACAACGATATAATAAGAGGCATTTATCCAGAGGTGTGTAAGTAAAGGCATGTGATGCTCACCAGCACAAAACTATTACAGTCAGAATATTAGGACACTTTTACATTGAGACCAGATTTTTAAATCCTGCAAATGTGTAAGTCAGACCAGAAGAGCAGATACAACTTACTGGAATAAACGTTCCTGAAATGTAGTGTACACAAGAAATAATTATTGAAATGGAAAGTAAAGAAGCAGGAAGGATGGCTTTTCTACATCTTAAAAAACAAGCTTCCAGGAAAACACCTGTATTTTTCGGATCTCTCCCAGCACTCTAAAACTGTTCCAATACCAGGGAAGGTTGTTCATAAAAGTTGGTCATAAGCTTTGAAATGCATCACATCTGGAGCAACGGTTCTCTATGACCATCTTCCATGTTGGTACAGCTGAGTTAACAGCACTTTGATTTATGTCTCCATTTACAGGATTGTGGATCTTATCAGATGATGCTGATGTGCTGATTTGATGAAAGTAAAGCTTCAACGTCACAGTGGTTTGAAAATGACTGCATTTAAAATCCAGTCATGTGATCACTATATTGTGAATTTGGAATTAATATAGCTCTCCTCAGCGAGGCAGAAAGCATAATACCAAAATGTCCCAATGGTCTTTTAAGTTATGAGAACCTGATAGACAGCAGGTAGACAGAAGCAATGGATGGACTGCTGCCAAACATCTCCTACCCTGTCAGAAAGGAAATAATAAGAAGTTCAGGCTGGTCTCACCTTGCACGAGATGTTTATTATCATTTAACCCAGATTATTAATTGTCTTTCAGTGATGTGAAGGTATACATATATATTCCTCCAAACAAATGACATGCAGAGTCACATCTTCAGAGAGTCTCTTGTGCAAAGAGACATGAAGTTTATCTGTCAGCTGGAAGTGAAGAACTCAAACTGAGCACAGCTGATTTTCCTACTTGAAGAAAAGCCTTTTTCTGCATGTGTTAGAGTTGGTTATAGAAATTAAATTGAATAAATAGGCCTGAATAGATGTCCCTCCCAAATAAAATGAATCTGCCATAATTATACTGCAGCACCAGAGCAGTTAGAGGCAGCAACAAGGTTCTGCTTTCCTTGACTTTACTGCTGAGGCTCGTGAAGGTGCAGTGGGTTTAATTTCACAAAACATCTGTGATGGGAGGTGCGTGTTTGATAACCTGTACGCCACACACACACACACACACACACACACACAAACACAGTAACTGGCAGCACTGTCAGAAGATGGGGCGGGGGTTAAGTCTTTTGTGTGTCTGTGTTGGAAGCAACTTTAACAGATTTCCTTGGCTTAAGTATAAATTAGGGAAGTCCAACTGAGACCCATAACAATGCTGCAATCATTAACCATCTAATGGGCAACCATCCGCAAACACAGACAGCTTGATAAACCAGCATCAGCTTGTTACTCATTACTTCACTCCAGAGAAGCATTTGAAGGAAAACTTTGAGGACTTCTTTATTGCGCTCCTCAGGGATCCATCTTGGTGTGAGCTCATTGCAGGTTTCTTCTAAGCTTGACCTTATGCAGGATGTCTTGTAGACATCTTGATTTGTGGGTTATTTCATGGTTTACCTTTTTTTTTTTTTTTTTGCTGTGACCTATTTTAGCTTATTTTCACTACCAGAGTACACAGGAGAAGTTACATTTATTTTGTGTTAGATGACTCTGCTGCAGGAGTCAAGTGTAAGTGTTGCTCAACCGGTAAAACTGCAGTCCAGCTCACTTTTTCAGGGCTTCATATTCTGCAACATTTCTAATTGGTGTCTTCACATTGCATGATGATACTGTTGTAATGTAAAAGGTCACCCAGAAGACAGTTAATGATTGCAGCTTTGTTATGGGTCTCAGTTGGACTTCCCAAATTTCTATTTAAGCCAAGGAAATTTGTTAAAGTAGTTTATAACACAATGGACTGTCAAAGCAGGGGGAGCAATGTGGGCAGAGCAGAATCACAATTTCCCTCAGACTGAAGGAGGAACTGGCCTCACTTGATCCACATTCTGATTGGTTGCAGATACATTGCTGCATTTAGAGGGGTCTTCATGAAGCAACACTTCTGCCACAATCATTCTATTCTTCTGAATTAAACTAATTTATTGTGTTTTTCACATCTTTAGTTTCTATAATAATGTATTTCTTCAAATGTACTTTCTCATCTTCTGACCCGCTGGTTGTGTTCCACCGTCTGTGGACAAACTGTCTCCCTGAAACGATGTCTTCTGATCAGAAGGATGTAGAAAAACAAAAAAAACTTTGTTGGTAGTCTTTGACAGATGCACAGACATCAGGTAGTTTTTCATACATCTTCTCTTGCTTCCCCGAAACTGAAATCCTTAAAGGATCATGTCTCATTATGCTTCTTAACGCTGGTGGTCTTCTTGCTCCTCCCATTAAAGGTCTCACTTTTCCAAAGAGCATCAAAGCAAACTGGCCCTTCAGATCGCTGCTGGGATACAGCCCTGCTGAACGCTGTGAGCCAAAGGAAAGCTTCTGTGGGACTAAGTGAAGTCAGTTGAAATGATTGTTCTTGTGAAACTGACTGGTCTTCAGCTTACATGCTGCAGTGTCAGTTAGTGATAAAGAAAGCGAACTGTATATAAATATAATAACTGCTAAATGAGTGGGAGTAAAAAACAACCATTGTAACCAGCATTATGGAACCTAAATAAGGATCTTACACTGGAAAGTAATTCAGCTAGAGTGAGAACTCTGTCAGCACTTTTCCCTGAGATCTAAACAGTGTAACTTAAAGGAGTGAACATCCTGATTAATGAGGTAAAAATTAACAAGGCAGCGTCAAGCTTTCCCCTGCAGCTCAGAGAGAGGTCTGTGGAGAATCTCCACATTCTGGATCCGTTCTCCCAACTCAGGAGCAGATGTAGTTGCACTCTGCAGATAAAATGAAGCCCAGGTAAAAAATAAGTATCTGTCTTAGGTGGTCAGATAACAAGATGTTTCACATACAGCTTTAGGTTGATCTCTGAAAACATTTTCAGAAACAAGGTAGTTCAGATTGATGGATGGGTCTTAATTTAAAGAAACTCTGAGGCTGGTAGACAGTAACACATCCAATTTCTACCTCACCGCTGGATCCCTCCTGTGGTTGGACCTGCGAGGCTGACTCTAAAGCTTTATCTGTCTTTACACAATGACTGTCAGATGTTATTGCATAGATATGCACACACATCACAGATAACAAGTCAGTTTTGCTACAGAAGCAAGAGAAACAGCCTAGACACAATAAAAGGAGCCAGGTGCATCATAATCATCACCCAGATGAGATTTTAAGAACCGAGGAAATTCGTGCCCATTTACAGCTCTTTGTGTAGTTTAAGGTGAGGGATGACATTCTTTCAGTCTGAGAGACGCGTCCTAAAATCCCAACATTTTCACTGCTGGGTGCTTGTTTTCAGACAAGGATCTTTTATTAATCAACACAGTAGTATGAACACCGTCACAGTCGTCACAAGGTGAAGAAATCTGGTTGAGTTAAAATGATAAATCTGTCAGAGAAACTGGGGGAAAAAGCAGAGCAATGCTTAATTTAAAATGGTTCTGCAGCAGGAACACGTTGCTTAAAATCATTCTGGAAAAGAACATTTAAACCAATCACGGTGGAAAATTACATAACAAACAAAAGGAGAAAGTTAAAGCTTTTTTAAATGAAGGGAAAACATATTTCTTTTTTTTGGTCTGAATTGATCCACATTATTTATCAAAATAAAGGTTTTCTCAGCAGTTCTTAATAAAGATATGACACAAAGAGAATCAACATTTTTTGTTCAAAATGTTCTAATTGTCCCAAATATGTAGGAAGTTTTCCTTCAGGAAATCTCAGGAAACCTTTGCAGGTGATCAGAGCAAATTAGCTCATTTCCAGTATTTAATGTTTTCTAATTTTCTGAGACACTGATTTTGGGTTTTCATTCTCTGGAAGCCAGAATCATAAATTTTACACAAAATAAAGGCTTGAAGTATTTCACTCTATGAGTCATGAATCTTTATAATAGGTGAGTTTCATTTTCTGAAATGAGGGACGCAACATCTTAAACTTTTTTGTTATTTCTAATATTTTGAGATGTACCTGTATAGGTGAGGAGGAATTAAAATAGCTTTGTTCATAATGTGAATAACAAACAGCTGGAAAACACATGAAGTGTGAATATTACTGTCTGTGATTGTAAGTCAAGCTTTCCAACAGGAACAAATCAACATTCCTGTCTAACAACAAAAAGCAGCCTTAAACAGTCTCACCTGTTAAAGGATTAAACCGTTATTGACTCGCAGGTGAGTTTTACCAAATTCCATCATTCCTCCATCCATGCAAGACAGTCCAATAAATACAAATTTACATACTTTATAATTCACTATAGTTTTATTTTACACCTTAGCACCCTTATGAAACCACCAAAAAAACGTGCAGAAATGTCCCACCTCTCTTGTCCTATTGTCCCTGCTGGAACCTTTAAATGGTGTCTGCACCACCGAGACGCAGTTGTCCAAACACACTGAAGAGGGCACAGAAAAGACAGGTGAGTAATCACATTATAACAAACAGCTTCTTAACGCTCACACTTTAACCTGTAGACCTCACACATTAACATCTGCCTAGGTTTTACTAAGTGGTGGAACTCATTTGCTCCAAGCAACAGTTATTTTCTCCTACAGACAAGCACCAAGTGGTAACTCTATCAGAAATGAACATGTCCAGGAAAAACTTGGGCCCCTAATAGGAGATAGTTGTAAAATCTCTGTGCTTATATGTGACAAAAAGAAGAAAGCTAAAAGGATAAGAGACAGTAATAAACAATCAATGAAAGCCATAAACTGTCAGGTACAACCAGACACAGAGTTAATATCAGCAACTAAGTCATATAAACTGGTTTTATTTAACATTAGATCTCTATCAGGAAAATCATTTTTAATCAATGACTTCATTACTGACCACGATCTTGATGTTCTGTTTTTAACAGAAACATGGTTACATGAATTTAATGAAGCTCCCATTCTGATAGAGGCGACGCCTCCAAACTACTATTTTCTTTGTGAGAGCAGACAGCAAAGAAAAGGTGGAGGGGCCACTTTGTTTAAAGATTTATTAGAGTGTAAAAAAGTATTTCTGGGCAAATTTGACTCTTTTGAATATTTGGCTCTCCATGTAAAGAGCCCGGTCCGCATCATGTTCTTGAATATTTACAGGCCTCCTAAGTCCAAAACAAACTTTTTCAGTGATTTTAATGAGCTTTTATCTGTGATATGTGTTGATTATGACTGTTTAATTATTGTGGGAGACTTCAACATTCACATGGACAATCCTGAAGACAGAAGTCCAATAGATCTATGTGACACTCTTAGAAATGTTGGTTTGACTCAACATGTTAAACAGCAAACGCACAAACAGGAACATATTTTGGACTTGATCATTACTAATGGTCTAAACATTTCCAAGGTGTCTGTAACTGATGTTGCTCTATCTGACCACTTTTCTGTTATTTTTGAAAGCATCATCTCCAATGACTCAGTTTACCAAAGAGACATGATAAGAAAACGCATCTTTAAGGACGGTGCTGCTGAAACCTTTAACCAGATTTACTCTTCTACCTCCACTTTGCCCTGTAACACTGTAGATGAGCTGGTAGAAAACTTTCATTCTAAAATCTCAGACATCATTGATTCAATTGCTCCAATTAAAGTGAAAGTCGTTTCTGGGAAGAAAATGTCTCCATGGAGAAGTGCTCCACCAGTCAGAAGTGAAAAAAAGGAGTGTCGAAAAACTGAACGCAGGTGGAGAAAGACTGGACTCCAGGTTCACTATATTATCTATAAAGAGAGACTATACAGATATAACCTACAACTGAAAAATGCAAGAGAATCTTTCTTTTCTGAGCTCATCAGTAAAAACATTAACAATGCTGGTGCATTATTTACCACGGTCGACAGGTTAATAAACCCTCCTGTAACTGTAGCATCTGAACTCCACTCTACCAGGGCCTGCAATGAATTTGTTAACCTCTTCACTGAAAAAACCCAAAAGATCAGAGAGGCAGTCAGCACATCCACATCAACTCCAGGACCAAAGTTGTCTCCAACTAGAACTGATTTTGACTAAATTTCCCAATTTCACCAAATAAACTACAAAATCTTAGAAGAAATTGTACAGCAACTAAGCTCTTCTTCCTGCTGTCTCGATGTTTTACCCACAGATTTCCTTAAGAAAGCTTTGCCTGTAATAACATCTGATTTAACACAAATAATAAACACGTCCCTTTTGCTGCTACTACAGAACTACAGGCCTATATCAAACCTCCCCTTCATCAGTAAGATTATTGAAAAAGCTGTTTTTCAGCAGTTAAACAACTTCCTAACAACGACCAACCGCTTCGAGGTCTTCCAGTCAGGCTTCCGTGCTCAAAGGGTTAAATCCTACTTGAAGGACAGGGACTTTTTTGTGTCAGTAGGTAACTTTACATCAGAGAGCACAAAAATCACATGTGGCGTTCCCTAAGGGTCCATCTTAGGGCCCCTCCTATTCAATATCTACATGCTCCCCCTAACTCAGATTTGAATAAACAACAACGTAAGTTACCATAACTACGCAGACGACACACAGCTATATGTTACGATGTCACCAGGTGACCATGAACCCATTCAAGTGCTGGGTAAATGCTTAGAAGAAATCAATGCATGGATGGGCCTAAATTTTCTTCAGCTGAATCAAAACAAAACTGAAGTAATAATCTTTGGACCAAAGGAAGAGCGTTTAAAAGTTATCACAGAGCTTCAGTTAATACAGCTAGAAACCACCAGTCAGGCTGGAAACCTGGGTGTAGTGATGGACTCAGACCTGAACCTTCAGAGGAACATAAAGACAGTAACAAGGTCAGCCTTCTATCACCTAAAGAACATCTCCAGGATTAAAGGACTAATGTCTCAGCAGGACCTTGAAAAACTAATTCATGCGTTCATCTTTAGTAGAATAGATTACTGCAACGGTGTCTTCACAGGTCTACCTAAAAAGTGGATCAGACAGCTGCAGTTGATCCAGAACGCTGCTGCCCGCGTCCTCACTAGAACTAAGAATAGTGGAGCACATCAGCCCGGTTCTAAAGTCCCTACACTGGCTCCCTGTAGCTCAGAGAATCGACTTTAAAATACTTAGTCTATAAATCACTGAATGGCTTAGCACCAAAATACATTACAGACTTGTTGTCAGTGGATCAACCACCCAGACCTCTCAGGTCTTCTGGCTCAAATCTACTCTGCATACCCAGAACCATAACCAGAACCAGAACCAAACATGAAGAAGCAGCTTTTAGTTCTTATGCTCCACTAATCTGGAATAAACTCCCAGAAAACTGTAAAAGCACTGAAACCCTAAGTTGCATCAAGATTAAAAACATATTTGTTTAGAGTGGCCTTTGACTGGGCCATCTAAACATTATTAGTTATGTTTTCAGTCCAATTTTCCTTTTATTTTCTTATTCATCATTCTATTCTCTTTATTTTATTAAAAAAAATTGTAATTACTTCTGTTGTTTGATTTTCTGTATCATTGAAATGTTTTTCCTTATTTACAGCACCTTGAGTGCCTTGTTGCTGAAAAGCGCTATATAAATAAACTTGACTTGACTTGACCAAGCTTCTTAATGAGGAGCATCTGTGCAGGGCCTGGAATATACGGCTACATGCTAATCATCAAAATACTCAACATTCAATAACTAATTAAAACCTATTGTGTGCAAATGGTAATTGATAAACAAATATATGCTCAAGGTGCAGTTCCACATAAAGTACAAGCTAAAGTGCCTTTAATAAAGTGCAAAGATGGTCATAAGCTACTGTACAAGTTACCAAAATCACATTAACAGAGAAGTGAAGGTGTAATAAGATCATGCTTCGTCTATACCTTTCAGTCTCATTTCTGCCCATTTACATTTATTCTACAAAGATTAATACTCACTCAATGAAGTCAGATCAATCAAACCAAACAGCTGAGTGGGTAAAATGGACATTTTATAAATCAGGAAGGAAAATAGCAGAAACAAATCCGTTTCTGTTTGAAACTAAAAGCCTGATCTCCTCCACGGGCTGATAAGCCAACCGAACTGAGGTGAAACATGCTGCGGAGCTCCAGAGAAGCCAGTGAGGTGAGCTCAGACTACATCCTGGAAGACAGAACCAGCAGTAAAACAACCCACCCGTCTTGTTCTAATAGCACGGTTGCTCTGACCCTCTCCTTGACCTGTATTGTTACCCACCCACACAGTAGTCAGGAAATCTGATGTTTTCTGGCCCCATTCTGTTGCGTATTGTTGTAACTTCTGTCTTCTTCCACAGAGATAATGGGCTCTCTGAAGAGTTCATCATTCAGCTCATGGTTTCTTTAGAGCCATGATTTCTGGCCATCTAAATATTTCTGATAGGTGGATCATTGCTTCATATTGCGAGCCACAGCTGTCTTAAAACACCAGGAGAATGTGTTGATTGGAAGGTCCAATAAAATGTTGGGTGTTAATAGTTGGCAGCAGAAGCTTTATGGCTAAATAATGTAGGTGAGAACATCTGAAAAGAGCTTTTTGTAATGAAGCAGATCCTGCTGTACAAGTAGCATTTAGTTCAATAATAAAGTATTTAAATAGGGGATTGATCAGTTTCTGAGGAATTCAATCTAAACTCTGGTGCTGGTTAATTTTTATTGGGTGGAAACTGTTATCATTACCTCAGTACCTCTGATGCCCTGTCCATTAGAATCTACCCAATGGAAGTCCTGGAAGAGGAGGTCAGGCAAGGTCATGCAGTATAATAGCAGCTCTGACCATCGGACTCATGTGACTCTAACAAAGATATAAACTAACTGACATCCCTTCAACTTTGCTAGAAGGAAGTCTAAAATTATTCTGAATGCAGCGCTTCCATTACCTCAGACACACAATCCATCAGAAGTTGCTGCTCTGCTGCTTCTCCCTGCATGACCTCCAAACTGTAACAGCTGACCCACATTTATATTGACTATTACCTCCCAGCTTCTTTCACTCTTTTCTGAAATCCTCCCATTTTCCCATCCAATCACACTCCTGCTCTTTTTTCCTGCTCCATCTCATTTTGTCATCGCCCTCCCCTCCCATTATCTTCCTGCGTGACCCAGAGGTCCGTGCACTGAGCTCACTTGTCATGAATCATTTGGTCAGCCGCTACCCCCCCTCCTCCTTCTGTGCATCACCCGGCCCTTCATCTCCCTCATTTTCCATCCTACCTTTTCCACTGTTTCCCTGCTTTCAGTCTCAGTTTGCTTTCATTGGGCAGAAGATACAACATGGCCACATTAAATAAAATCATGTTTATTGCATTACAGCTGGGATTATTTGGTACTCCAAACAAAGCAGAAGACCTGTTCTAAAACCGCCTGCCATAGATGTTTCTGGTCTGCTCTGAAAGCTAACTTTCAAGTTTCCTTCCAAGCCGGTGGGGAGAGAGTCCAGATGTTGGAACAACCTGGATGTTTTCCAGAATCAGATACCTGGTGTCATCGTTTTGTTAAGGCTTCTGACCCACATGCAGGAAAACTCTCAGGAGAATCAGTTAAATGATATTTATTGGATACAATGGGTAATGTGCAGCAGAGAGTCTGGTCCGGTGGGAAACAGCGACGTGGAGAACCGTGAGCTCTGGTGAGAAAGGGAATACAGAGAACGGCGAAGGGGAGAAGAAAGGAGCTTACTAGATGATGTGTGATGGTGCACCTTGGGGAAGGCGAGTTGTCGATGGGGTTGTTAACAGTAGGGATTCTGGTGAAGGGATGTTTTTTGATGAAATCCAGAGGGTAATGAAGACTGCAGTGGTGCTGGGCGAACAGGTAGTGCAGAACACGAGGTCAAAGATGGATAGGTAGGTCAGCGGAATGGAAGCCAGTCGTGCGAATGTGGTCCAGGTAACAAAGTAGGTTCTTGTAATGGCGGAGGTAAGTTCACAGGAGAAATTGCACGTAGGAACTGGAACTGGGTAACACCTACAGGAGAGGAGAGACACAAGGATTACTGTTGGTTCTTCAGGTGAGAGATCAGATGGTTCTAGAAAGACACTCAGGTTGGGTCACAAAAGGCTCAGAATAATGCTCAGGAAAACCACTCAGAAGGAGGCTTGACGTTACCGGTGACGGTTAACACTCAGACAAAGAATGACTGGCTTCCTGCTCCTTTATGCTGCCAGTGGAATGAAGCTAATTGCACTTGATGAGCTGCACCTCCGAGGAAGTGCAGCAGGAGGTGGCAGACCCAGCCCAGCAGCTGACTACAGGAGCCCTCTGGTGGACAATCTGCAGAACTGGAAACAAACAGAGCACAGAACCAACAACCCAATTTCCTGACACCTGGAAATGAGTGGAGTTAGAAACCATAGACATCAAACTGTCTGACCTAGTACTGTCCAGATCTAGGAACAACAGTAAAGAAACTGAATGTTCTCCTCATCATTCTCTAATGGAGGAATGGACTCTGGTTGGACACTCCAGGGAAACCCATATGGGCTCAGGATAGAACACTAGATAGGCTCTGAAGTCACCAGATCAAGACTGTTTCAATGAAAACTAGACTCATATGAGAAAATATGGATGCTAAAAGAAAAGGTTCTTCTGGCTGAAAAGCAAAATCATTAATTCAGAAATTTTATCACTTGGCTTCATAAGATCTGGTAAATCTGATTAAGTATGATTAGATTTGAGTGTAATTTGATCGTTAAGGGGACACATGATGCTTTTAAATCCTTCCTTTTCACCCTTAAATCAACCAGCTGTGGTCTAAATAAAGTAGAACCTCAACGCTTTGGTCGGAACTCCTTGTTCTTGTAGCTCCTCAGGCTCCTCTTTTACCTGTTCTGAGGAGCATCTGAGAGCAACTTGTTTTGGTGTCGTCTCTTTAAATGCTGCTGAGGCTCTTCCCACCCAACCCCCCTCCAGGCCAAAGAGCGCTCCACTTTAACCATTTGGCCATTTGTGTAGTTTGATAACAGAGATACAATTATCTAGCACCACAGAAACAAGACAAAAATGGCAGAAACAATGAAAATTGTTCACGTAACAATAAAATCAAAACACACAGAATGGTTCTGTCCTCAAGGAGCTGAAAGCAGCACACAGCGCTAACATCAGCAGAAGACCCGATGCAACTGCTATCAGAACCATGGCCAGTTTAATTTATTGTGTTGATGTGATCATCAACACAATAAATTCATGTCTAAAATAACGTTTGTTGTCATTTTAGTGTTTTTTGCAGCAGTCGTTAACGGAACCTCTGCAGCTCAGCAACTTCACTTAGTTCACACTGAGAACTACAGGGGTTGGACAATGAAACTGAAACACCTGGTTTTAGACCACAATAATTTATTAGTATGGTGTAGGGCCTCCTTTTGCAGCCAATACAGCGTCAATTCGTCTTGGGAATGACATATACAAGTCCTGCACAGTGGTCAGAGGGATTTTAAGCCATTCTTCTTGCAGGATAGTGGCCAGGTCACTACGTGATACTGGTGGAGGAAAACGTTTCCTGACTCGCTCCTCCAAAACACCCCAAAGTGGCTCAATAATATTTAGATCTGGTGACTGTGCAGGCCATGGGAGATGTTCAACTTCACTTTCATGTTCATCAAACCAATCTTTCACCAGTCTTGCTGTGTGTATTGGTGCATTGTCATCCTGATACACGGCACCGCCTTCAGGATACAATGTTTGAACCATTGGATGCACATGGTCCTCAAGAATGGTTCGGTAGTCCTTGGCAGTTACGCGCCCATCTAGCACAAGTATTGGGCCAAGGGAATGCCATGATATGGCAGCCCAAACCATCACTGATCCACTCCCATGCTTCACTCTGGGCATGCAACAGTCTGGGTGGTACGCTTCTTTGGGGCTTCTCCACACCGTAACTCTCCTGGATGTGGGGAAAACAGTAAAGGTGGACTCATCAGAGAACAATACATGTTTCACATTGTCCACAGCCCAAGAGTTGCACTCCTTGCACCATTGAAACCAACGTTTGGCATTGGCATGAGTGACCAAAGGTTTGGCTGTAGCAGCCCGGCCGTGTATATTGACCCTGTGGAGCTCCCGACGGACAGTTCTGGTGGAAACAGGAGAGTTGAGGTTCACATTTAATTCTGCCGTGATTTGGGCAGCCGTGGTTTTATGTTTTTTGGATACAATCCGGGTTAGCACCCAAACATCCCTTTCAGACAGCTTCCTCTTGCGTCCACAGTTAATCCTGTTGGATGTGGTTCGTCCTTCTTGGTGGTATGCTGACATTACCCTGGATACCGTGGCTCTTGATACATCACAAAGACTTGCTGTCTTGGTCACAGATGCGCCAGCAAGACGTGCACCAACAATTTGTCCTCTTTTGAACTCTGGTATGTCACCCATAATGTTGTGTGCATTTCAATATTTTGAGCAAAACTGTGCTCTTACCCTGCTAATTGAACCTTCACACTCTGCTCTTACTGGTGCAATGTGCAATCAATGAAGACTGGCTACCAGGCTGGTCCAATATAGCCATGAAACCTCCCACACTAAAATGACAGATGTTTCAGTTTCATTGTCCAACCCCTGTACCTTCTCAATGAGGTTGTTGCAGAAAACAAGCCAACTGCTGCGATAGATGTAAAACCAATAGAAGTTGGTTACAGTAGAGCTTGCTGGTGTTAAGAGAGACAATGTTAAATCCAGCTGCATACTGGATAAACATTGTCTCAGTCAGCAGAAACAGAATGTATACAGGAGCACACATGCCTCACCTCACACACACACCAGGACAGAGCCGAGGATTTAAGGGACCACCAAGATGTTGCCTGCAAAACAATCACACTGAGGACCACCAGAGTGTGGGCAGGTGGAGGGCCTCACCAGATGGCAGCTCCTCTGTTCCACCACCGTGCACAGAGAGACACGTCCACACACCGTAACCTTCACACACAAACCAACAGATAGGACCCACATTCCTTGAGTAGAAAGAAATCCACACACACACACTGTTCATGCATGTCAGTCCATGTTTTAATCCACCTCTTTATGGAAATGTTTTCTTTCCTTCTCTTTTTAAATTCATTCATTTATTGTTATTTTATTCTCATCACTTTACTCTAAAAGTTGTGTTCATATTTCTGTTGAAATTTATCCGCTGCAACAACCACACTATGTCACTGTGTGAGGACGGAGTCCACCACTGATTTTTGTCTTTTTCTCTACACTTAAGGGTCACCAGATCATCTTTTGCTGAATGTCCATATGAGGTCCATATGAAGGTCCTTTACCCAGTTGTAGAGGTCAGTCATGTGGTCAAATAATTATCTGAATTAATTAGAAATCTGCTTAACCACACATCAAATTACATACTCTACTCACAAAAACAAAAGGGATATTGGGCTTGCGTGTGGAATTTCAGGATGAACCTAAAATGCACTCTGACAGGTGAACTTATTGTGACCTTCTCTAAACCTCTGAATGCACATGTCCGACTGTTCAATGTTTCACTACTTTTGACTCAAATATGTTCTCTAACAAGAAGCTGATGAAATTCCAAACAGGTGTTTGATCCATGAATCGACCAATACATTTCCTGGTTCAGTCAGGCTGATATTTAGACAATCCTTAATTCAATTCAATTCAGTTTATTTATATAGCGCCAATTCACAACACATGTCGTCTCAAGGCACTTCACAACAGTCAGGTTCATACATTCCAATTAATCCTAACAATTGAACAGTTCAGTCAGATTCAGTTATTTATTCAAATTGGATAAAACGTTTTTCTATCTAAGGAAACCCAGCAGATTGCATCCAGTCAGTGACTTGCAGCATTCACTCCTCCTGGATGAGCATGTAGAGACAGTGGACAGTCACTGGTGTTGACTTTGCAGCAATCCCTCATACTGAGCATGCATGTAGCGACAGTGGAGAGGAAAAACTCCCTTTTAACAGGAAGAAACCTCCAGCAGAACCAGAACCAGGCTCAGTGTGAGCGGCCATCTGCCACGACCGACTGGAGGTTTGAGAGAACAGAGCAGAGACACAAAGAGAACAAAGAAGCACTGATCCAGGAGTACTTTCTATGGGAAGGAAAAGTAAATGTTAATAGATGTAGCTCCTTTAGTCATTTCATCTAGAAAGAAAGAACAGATAAACTCTGAGCCAGTTAAACACTGAAAGACAGGGCCAAGTGGATCATCGGTAGAGGGTGAGCATTAAGTTGTTGCCAGCAGAAGCTTGGACGATGCCCCTCTCCAGGAAGGTGTCACAGATAGACACAGAGTCTGCCCAGGTGTAGCTTCTAGGAAGAGAAAAGAGAGAACAAAGTTAAAAACTGAAATAACAGCAAATAATGAAAAATTGGAGAGTAGTGTGAGAATGTAGCGAAGAGGGTGAAAGTGGTCTTTATGTCCTCCAGCAGCCTAAGCCTATAGCAGCATAACTACAGAGATAGCTCAGGATAACCTAAGCCACTCTAACTATATGCTTTATCAAAAAGGAACATTTTAAGCCTAGCCTTAAAAGTAGACAGTTTGTCCATCTAGAGCCCACTGACGGTCATTGTTATACTAAAAACCACAAGGATTGGGATACCTCTCTCTGTCAGATTGACCATAACCATTGGAAAAGAGAAGGGGTCATAAAGGTAGCAGAAATTGAGGGTGTGCTTGCACCTCAACCATAACTGAGCCGGTTTAGGCTAAACCTGACTCCCCCTTACTCCAACCAACAGAGAGGGAGGAAGGCAGAGGTAAAAAATAAGGAAGATAGCTCAGGATAGCCTAAGCCACTCTAACTATAAGCTTTATCAAAAAGGAAAGTTTTAAGCCTAGCCTTAAAAGTAGACAGGGTGTCTGCCTCACGGACTAAAACTGGGAGCTGGTTCCACAGGAGAGGAGCCTGATAACTAAAGGATCTGCCTCCCATTCTACTTCTAGAGACTCTAGGAACCACCAGTAAACCTGCAGTCTGAGAACGAAGTGCTCTGTTAGGAACATATGGACCAATCAGATCTCTGATGTATGATGGAGCTAGATCATTAAGGGCTTTATATGTGAGGAGGAGAATTTTAAATTCTATTCTGGATTTAACAGGGAGCCAATGAAGGGAAGCTAAAATAGGAGAAATATGATCTCTCTTTTTAATTTTCAGCAGAACTCTTGCTGCAGCATTTTGAATCAGCTGAAGGCTTTTAACTGCATTTTGTGGACATCCTGATAGTAAAGAATTACAATAGTCCAGCCTTGAAGTAACAAATGCATGGACTAGATTTTCAGCATCACTCCTGGATATAATATTTCTAATTTTGGCAATGTTCCGGAGATGAAAGAAGGAAATCCTAGAAACCTGTTTAATATGGGATTTAAATGACATGTCCTGGTCAAAAATAACACCAAGGTTTTTTACTTTATTATCAGAGGTCAATTTAATGCCATCCAGGTTAAGTGATTGACTAAGCAGTTTCTTTTTTAAAGACTCCGGTCCAAAGACGACAACTTCTGTCTTGTCTGAATTTAGAAGCAGAAAATTTAAAGTCATCCAAGTTTTTATATCTTCAAGACATGCTTGTAGTCTATCTAACTGGTTGGGCTCATCAGGATTTATGGATAAGTAAAGCTGAGTATCATCAGCGTAACAGTAAAAATGTATCCTATGCTGCCTGATAATTTGACCTATTGGAAGCATATATAGTAAAGAGAATTGGCCCAAGTACTGAACCCTGTGGTGCTCCACAATTAACCCTGGAGTTTAAAGATGATTTATCATTTACATGAACAAACTGGAATCTGTCAGACAGATAAGATTTAAACCAGCCTAACGCTGTTCCCCTGATCCCTACAGCATATTCCAGCCTTTCTAAGAGAATATTATGGTCGACTGTATTAATCATGTCTAAAATGGGGCTGGTAATCAGAGGAAACACTTCCTTAAATAATTTGGTTGGGATTGGGTCTAACATACAGGTTGAAGGTTTAGATGAAGCTAATATTTCTGATAACTCAGGAAGCTCCACAGGATCAAAACAGTCCAAACACAGATCAGGTTCTACAGTTATTTCCAATGTTGTCTCACTTGCTGAGGATGAAGTAATCATCTTCAGGAGTATGTCAAAGATTTTCTTTTTAATAGAATCAATTTTATTTAAGAAGAATCCCATAAAGTCATTACTGCTAAGAGCTAAGGGAATGGATGGTTCAACAGAGCTATGACTGTGTAAGTTTAGCAACTGTACTAAAGAGAAACCTAGGATTATTCTTGTTCTCTTCTATTAATGATGAGAAATAAGTTGTTCTAGCTTGGTGAAGTGTCTTTTTATACAATAGTAGGCTATTTTTCCAGATTAAGTAGGGATCCTCTAGGTGTGTAGAGCGCCCTTTTTTCTCCAATTTTCTAACATTGTGCTTTAAAGTACGCAGCTCTGAATTAAACCAGGTTGCTAGCCTCCCATGCATAATTACCTTCTTTTTCAAGGGGGCTGCATTGTCTAATGCACCACGCAATGATGAAGAAACACTATGAACAAAAGAATCCATTTGTGAAGGGGTAGAAAAAGAATTATTGCCCTCATCTGTGGATAATGAAGAAATTAAAAGTGGAACAGATTCTTTAAAGTTTGTTACAGCATTTTCTGATAATGATCTACTATAATGAAATGTTCTTTTATCTGTGGAGTACTCGGTTAAATCAAACTCAAAGATTATTAAAAAATGATCAGAAAGGACAGGGTTATGAGAAAATATTGTTATGTCTTTACACTCAATGCCATATGTCAGCACAAGGTCCAGAGAATGAAGACAAAGGTGGGTAGGTTTGTTAATGTTTTGAGCAAAGCCAATTGAGTCTAAGATAACATTAAAGACTATATTTAGGCTATCACTTTCAGCATCAACATGAATGTTAAAATCCCCCACTATAACTTTATCTGTATTTAACACTAAATCAGATAATGGTCTGAAAATTGATCTAAAAATTGAGAGTAAGGGCCTGGTGGACGGTACCAAACAACAAACAAAAGTGGTTTTAGTGCTTTGCAATTTGGATGAGGAAGACTAAGGATTAAATATTCAAAAGAGTTGTAGCCATTGATTGGTCTGGGACTATTCAATAAATCGGAATGAAAGATGGTTGCTACTCCTCCTCCTCGCCCAGTATTATGAGGAATGTAAAAATTTAAATAATTAGTAGGAGTTGACTCATTTATAGTAACATAATCTGGTCAGATGAAACCAAAATCGAACTGTTTGGCCACAATGCAAAACGATATGTTTGGCGTAAAAGCAACACAGCTCATCACCCTGAACACACCATCCCCACTGTCAAACATGGTAGTGGCAGCATCATGGTTTGGGCCTGCTTTTCATCAGCAGGGACAGAGAAGATGGTCCAAATTGATGGGAAGATGGATGGTGCCAAATACAGGACCATTCTGGAAGAAAACTTGTTGGAGTCTGCAAGAGACCTGAGACTGGGACGGAGATTTATCTTCCAACAAGACAATGATCCAAAACATAAAGCCAAATCTAGAATGGAATGGTTCACAAATAAACGTATCCAGGTGTTGGAATGGCCAAGTCAAAGTCCAGACCTGAATCCAATCGAGAATATGTGGAAAGAGCTGAAGACTGCTGTTCACGAACGCTCTCCATCCAACCTCACTGAGCTCCAGCTGTTTTGCAAGGAAGAATGGGCAAGAATTTCAGTCTCTCTATGTGCAAAACTGATAGAGACATACCCCAAGCAACTTGCAGCTGTAATTGCAGCAAAGGGTGGCGCTACAAAGTATTAACGCAAGGGGACCGAATAATATTGCACGCCCCACTTTTCAGTTTTTAATTTGTTAAAAAGGTTTGACACATCCAATAAATTTCATTCCACTTCACGATTGTGTCCCACTTGTTGTTGATTCTTTACAAAAAATTAGAATTTTATATCTTTATGTTTGAAGCCTGAAATGTGGCAAGAGGTTGAAAAGTTCAAGGGGGGCAAATACTTTTGCAAGGCACTGTATCTGTATTTAACACTAAATCAGATAAAAGGTCTGAAAACTGATCTAAAAATTGAGAGTAAGGGCCGGGTGGACGGTACAAAACAACAAACAGAAGTGGTTTTAGTGCTTTGCAATTTGGATGAGGAAAACCAAGGATTAAATATTCAAAAGAGTTGTAGCTATTGATTGGTCTGGGACTAATCAGTAAATCAGACTGAAAGATGGTTGCTACTCCTCCTCCTCGCCCAGTATTTCGAGGAATGTGAAAATTTAAATAATTAGTAGGAGTTGACTCATTTATAGTAACATAATCCTCTTGCTGCAGCCAGGTTTCTGTGAGGCAAAATAAATCAATCTGATTGTCACAAATCAGGTCACTAACTAGCAAAGTCTTTGAAGAGAGAGATCTTATGTTCAGTAAGCCACATTTAATTGTTTTATTTTTCTTTTTAGTCTGAGTTGTGTTTATTTTTATGAGATTTTCCTGATTTCCTCCTTTTAGATTATTTTTTAATCTATTCAATTTTGGCCGTGGGCGAGACACTGTCTTAATAGGGTAATGGGTGGGTAGCAGTACAGAAGCTGCAGAGAGGAGTGTTAAACTACGACCCTGCTTCCTGGTCTGAACCCTGGGTTGTCAGAGTTTTGGAGAACTAATAAATTTGGCCAGATTCCTAGAAAGAAGAGCTGCTCCATCCAAAGTGGGATGGATACCGTCTCTCCGGATCAGACCAGGTTTTCTCCAAAATGTTCGCCAGTTATCAATGTAACCCACATCGTTTTCTGGACACCACCTAGACAGCCAGCGGTTGAATGACAGCATGCGGCTAAACATGTCGTCACTGGTCAGATCGGGGAGGGGAACAGAAAAAATGACGGAGTCCGACATTGTTTTGGCAAACTTACACACCGAAGCAAGTAACCGGGTGTCATTACCGCCAGCGTGAATAACAATCTTACTGTATTTACGCTGATCCTTAGCCAGCAGTTTCAGGTATGATTTGATGTCGCCCGTTCTGGCCCCTGGCAGACATTTTACTATGGTCGCTGGTATCTCTAGTGCCACGTTTCTGACTATGGAGCTGCCAATTACCAGAGTTGGCTTCTCAGCGGGTGTGTCGCTGAGCGGGGAAAATCTGTTAGAAACGCAGACGGGTTGGTGGTGGCCTGTGGGCTGGGATCCAGGACTATGCTTTCTACGTACCGTCACCCAGCCGGCCTGAGGCCCCGGCTGCACGGGCTCTGCTGGAGGACTGCTACGGGGAGCTACCCTCGGTGGCTCCACGCTGGCTAAGGGGCCTCGGCTATCTGCTGGTTTATCAACAGCGCGGAGCCGGGCCTCCAATTCCGACACCCTCGCCTCCAAAGCTACAAAAATGCTACATTTATTACACGTACCATTATCACTAAAGGAGGTAGAGGAGTAACTGAACATCTGACATAGAGAGCAGGAGAGAGGAGGAGACTCAGAGAGAGAAACAGCAGAACGGGTAGCCATGGTGGAGCTAAAGCTAAGCTAGCGACCCCTTACCACTACCAGAAAAACGGAGAGTCCCCAAAAGTTGAATCCAGCAACAGAAAGTAAGTGTTTTAACGTGCTTATGTATTAGAACAAGTAAGAGGTGTCACAGTAGAGAGAAATCAGATCAAACGAGAGAGCCTTCACACACCAAACAATCCACCGAGTGCAACAGTGAAAACAGGAAGTGACGCCTTACCACGCCTGTCCAAAAGATAGCGCTGTTCTGCATGCAGCTGTCATGCCTATGTCTAAACACAAGTAGAAGTATCCTCCTCATCATGCTGTTCACATCTTGACATCATGAGACCAAGACAACACCTAAAAACTGATCCTCAGAACCTCGCCATAGACAGGATGTTCTCAGAGGCAGGTGTCCACTGAGCTTACTCACAGAGAGTCATCAGCAGGTTGCAACAGAGAGGCTGGAAGAGTCACAGAAAGCCATAGAAGCGGATCTCCGTTGGCCAAATCCTACACTGATGACTGATGGGTCATTGTGAATAGAACCCTGCAGAACCGGAGGATGAATGCCACTCAACTCCAGGCACAACTGCAATTCATTGAGTCAGAGCTGCTGCTGAAGCTGCGTCAGAAGAACATAGAACTGGTTCTTCTCAAAGGCCAATAAAGTTCTAGAAGTAGAAAAACATGTTGCCTGAACAGTTTGACTTGAATATAAATTAGATTTAATCAACATGAAATGTAACTTGTGGAAAATTCTAGTAAAAATAAGTGATGTACACAGGTATACCATGAAAAATAGTACAGTGTTGAAAATGGCACAAGTAAACAGTGTACTTGGTTTGGTGTTTGCAGCAAGATGCTGCAGATCTTCTATAAGTCTGTTGTGAAGAGTGTGATCTCTTCTGCCATCATCTGCTGGGGAAGCAGCATCAGAGCCAGCCTTCCCTGGCTCTGATGCTGATGTTCTGGAGACTCCTGTAGATGCTCTGAAGATCATTGTGCAAAGAAGGATTCTTCATAAAATGAAGAACATTATGGAGAACCCTGAGCATCCTCTCCATCATACCAGTGTCTTCAGTCAGAGGGTTCTTCAGATCTGCTGTAAGACAGACGCTACAGGAGATCCTTCCTGCCTACAGCCATCAGCATCTACAACGGCTTCTTAAAGGACCGTGCAGAATATGAGCTACAACAACATCTAATTTCTCTTTGGGATGAATAAAGGATTTTTTAATTGAATTTTGAATTGAATTAAGGTCAAACAAAAACTTATAATCCAAAGAATTTCTCTTTGTGCGTCTCTGCCTGCTGTGACAGGCAGTTTCAGAAGATAGGAGGAAGTGTCTGTCTTCAGTCTGGGAGCTTCAGTGAGATACCTGAGTGAGCCATACTAATAGCATGGATTGTTTCTTTAAAAAAATCTAGTACAACCAGAACCGATCCCTCGGTCCCTCGATAGCTGAGTGGTTCAACCCCCACGAAATGTCCCTTTGCTCCCATTGGTCTGTCCGCCCCTGGGCTCAGGTGACAGGAGTCACATGATCCATCTTTTAACATATTAGTTCAGAAATTCCAGCATCAAGGCCAGAAACCAACAAACTGTGGTACAACAATCATAACTATCCCTGCTTGAGCTGTTACAAACCAAATGACGGCATGGAGATCTTTGTAGCACAGTAGCACTATAATGCACAGTTACAACACTGCTTACCGATCTATGTTTAGTGAGAGTACATATTTCATATATCACAACATCTGCAGTTTGCTCACCTTTAATTTGAGCCATATTGTATTAAAATTGGGCAAGAAATACGGCCGTAGGCCTATTTAGTGACAGATGCATGCTGATCCGGCATAAGAACAGCATGGTTTTGTTGACATGACTCAGTGCATAGTAATGGTGCCTGCATCACAACCTATATCGGCTAATAGGCCATGTCCAGTCCGGTAATATACAGTGGGGATAACAAGTATTTGATACACTGCTGATTTTGCAGGTTTTTCCACTTGCAAAGCATGTAGAAGTCTTTAATTTTTATCATAGGTTCTCTTCAACTGTGAGTGACAGAATCTAAAACAAAAGTCCTGAAAATCACATTGTGGGATTTTTACATTTTCCATTAATTTCACCTGAAACCTAAAGGGTTAGGGTTAACCTATCCCTAACTTTTTGTGAGTAGTATGTAACAGGATCAGATGTGTAGCAGGATTATTCTGTCATGTAATATACTTAAATCTACACACATTCCTGAGCCAGAGAAACACAAGGTAGATAGGCAATGTGATTGAGTTAATACATTTTACTGCCCAAAACTGGCAAAGTACTTTTCCAAAAACAGCCAGGTACTTAACAATCCCAAAGTTACCCTATAAGTTTCAATACTTATTGTTCTGAACATCAGTTCAGCTGGAATACATCTGGAACCAGGCATTTACATCCATTATATAAAACTAGACAGAACCTTTTTACTCACTGTCTAATATTAAAACATGCACCCTAACCCTACCCTAACCCTAACCCTACCCTAACCCTAACCCTAACCCTAATCCCTAACCCTACCCTCACCCTAACCCTAACCCTAACCCCCTAACCCTACCCTAACCCTCTAACCCTAACCCCCCTGGCATGCAGCAAACAATTTCTGTTTGCTGCATGCCAGAATGAGGTGAGAGAGTTTAGAGTTTATTGACCTCAGGTAGGTAGGCCGCCTTGCTCACAAAAGGTTTTTCATTTCTGTGCAGAAAGAAAATCTGTGGACTGATATCGGGACTTTGGGATGATCACTCCCAGACACTGGCATTGTTGTGATCAAGCCACTTTCCAGTGGCTTGTTTAGGGTCATCATCCATTTGGAAGAGTCATTTTAGCCCAAGCTTTTTATTTCTTGCTGATGTCTTCCAACACAAGATCTTTTCTCAGCTTCATGTTAAGTGAAGTGGAGCAGTCCCTCTTATAACAAAATCTCTCCAAAAACATCATGCTGGCACAGGACTGTGGACAATAAAACTCTCTCACCAACTTTGGCATCATCTTCGCAACCTCTTCAGCTTTTGTTTTAAGGTTGATTCACAGATTTTATGTCAAAACCCATTCACCTGTGGGACATAGAACCCGTCTCATTCCAGCACGGTAGCTGGACATTCCCAACTGTTTGTTAAAAATTGAACAGACAACATGAGACGTGTTCACAAATTAAAAAACATCCACAGGTACTGTAGCTCTGGTGTCATGAATATTATTTACATATCACTATCCTAAAACCTACAGGTCCTATTCTCCTCCAATATTCAAGCTACTTTCAGTATATTTACAGACCACTGAAAATGTAAAAATGTACAGGTTAAGTTACCTAACATTACAGGTTAATATATTTAACCACAAAGGTTAGGGTCCAATGGTCCTCTAGTACTTTACAGAGTTTTTAAAGAGTTTTTATTGTAACATGAAAATCCCACTTCTGTAGGCCATTTATGTACAACACAGCAATGGTGGCTGTCCTTAAGGGCACAACAAGAATATATACAGGACACAGAGCCTGGGATGCTCCAGGGCGTAGCTGCAGACCAAAACTTCTCAAAGATAAAGACCTCTTCTCATGGAACAACCTTGGTGTCACTGAGAACAGCTCAGGTGTGAAGAACAGCAGAGTTGAGAAGCTGGCAGTGATGCATGAATGACAAATGTGCAAAAATCAGATTGACAAATTGCTGTGCGTGTTATTGTCAGCTCGGCTTAGGAGAGAGCAAGAGGCAGAGATGGAGGGAGGCTGGTTTGGAGAACAATTGGTAAATGTGGCTTCTGATTGAAAAATAAGGATTATTCATACATGTATCACATTATACACATGCTGACCACTGATTGGTCCTATTTTGGCTGCCAGTTGAAATGTGGGGAGCAGATGGAGCATCACATTTACTGACTTTTACATCTACCTTATAACATTTTATTCAGGCTGCTGAAAAGAGGAGTGATGTTCATGATCAAATGCCGGGTGTGTCCCAGTTACGGAAAACTGGACTGGTTCTCTACCTTAAGGCAGATTCTGGATACATGTACAAATACGTTTGTAGTCCTCATGTTTTTTTGTTGCCTGCAGGGAGAAAGCTTATAATCCATGTCCACAGCATCAGTTAGCTGGAAATTATTTAGGAGTGTTTCTATACGTTTAACAGTAAACTTCACCCAGACTTTTTACTTACACCTTCAAAAGATCATGTCGGAGCCTCAGTGCATCAGCAGCAGAACTTTTAGACAATCACCTTTCCAGGTCTCTTTGTTTCAGACCAAATACTTGCAGAATGTGTTCAGTTAGATGCTCATTTCCAACAAACCCTGCTGCTTGTCACTAAGGGTGTAGACATAACCTCTAAGGTGCTGCAGGTTATTTAAACATGTGTGTGTTCTTGTTTCCTAAGGGAGGCTAATCGTTGCAGCTAATGTGGCTCTGAAAATATTGTTGGTGTTTAACAAATGCAAGCAGAAGCAATGGGCTCAGAAATCTGTGTGACGTGTGTCTGATTGTTCTGAAAAAGGCTGAGTGGAGGGGAGAAGGATGTTTTTCTTCTACTCAGGATTTAAATATTGCACACTGGAGATCCTCCCAACCTCCATGCCTACCATGGGTCAAATAGGATCCACTTCGTTTTGAATTTATAAGGAACAGATTTATAATTCTGGTTTTAAAGTTAGGACAGTGAAGTTATGTCCAGATACAGCTCACACGGGTCTAATAAAAAGATGTGAGTGGTTGTCTACAGGTTTATGCATGTCTTAGTCAGAAGCAGCGAACATAAAAACCATCGACCTTGGTCCTTCAGTGCTGAGCGAGCGGCTGTTTTATGAATGTTGATGATCAGGCCAGAGGTCAGGTGTACGGCCACAGGGCAGGGGCCTAATCATCACACAGAACGGCATTTTAATACAACATGGCTTCAATAGCAGCATATTCCTGCAGAGAAAATTCAGCTCAGGAGTGAAATGAACTGTGAATAAGGCTCATGCTCTCACAAGCTTGTAATATTTATTCTTATGCTGAGCCTGGTTCTGGTTCTGCTGTTGGTGTTTTCCTGTTGAAAGAGAGTCTTTCCTTTCCACTGTCACCTCATGATTGCAGAGGATGTAGGATTGTTGCAAAGTCAAAGCCTTGGTGCAGTCTGCAGTTCTTTCCCTCATAGATACCTTTGAACAAATGAGATTTTATGATTAACTGAAGTTCTCTGTGATTTATTATTATTATATTATAGAATATTTAAGACTAAATTGAATTGAATATAATGGAACCTGAATATAACTAACTGTGCTGCATTAATTTGACTTATTTGACAAATCCATTATAACTTGGACCTGTATGTTTTGTAGTGTATTGAGATGACACCTGTTGCAAACTGGGTCTGCATAAATAAACTAAAGTGAATGGAGAATCTCTTGGAGGGAGCCACATAATAAACTGCTTTCGTTGCCCGATGAGCTAACCCCTCCCTCCTACTTCCCCATGTCTAAAGGGATTGCTCAATCCAGCTCTCCATCCAACGGGTCCGGACTTCCCTAAACCTGAAAGATCTTACTAAGTAGGTTTACTGAAAGTTCTGTTTAAGCTGGTGTCAGGAAATGACTCGCCTAGCCTCTGACAGCCTTTATACAAAAGTCTCGCCCTTCTTCAACTGGAGGTCTGGATGACTGAGTAGCCTATCACAGTCATCCACTCCTTCGACAGTCACTTTTGTTCACGGCTGCTCATTCCCTAATTTACAACTGGCTCTGGTATATGGGCTAGGTTAATTTTAGTAGCTCGGCACGAGCCCCAAGGCGCTGTTTTAACAAACTTGACTAAGGCAACCTATAAAAACCTCCTAATATATCTTAGAACCAGACAACAAGACTTTTACCACCAATGAAAAACCAACAATACGGTGACTCAAATAATTGAATGTCCACAATTTAACTAGAATTTTATCTGCTTTCTTTAATTAGTAACGCTTCTGCAGGGGTCAGTAACAGCTTCAATTCAGCAACACAAAATAATTTCAATAATAGAAATGAATGAATCAACTCAACCTGTCTTTCCTTGATGCTGAAACTAGTGGGTTTGAAGAGGCTTTGAAGATGGAGGTTCATCCATCACCTGATGGAGATGTTTCTTCTGGTAACAACGAGTGATTTCTTGAAGGGAATACGACTTAATCTTCAGTTTTCTTCCTTTAAGTGGCAGGAACTGATGCTCCAGACTTTGATGGTTAAACAGGATCTTTGTTGTTATTTGTCTCTGAAGACAGTAGTTTCCAGAGGCTGAAGAGTTGAAGGAAACCCGGAGGTATAAATGAGGTTGATTCAGGACTTCCAGAAGCCTGAATCTTAGAGCAATCAGCTGTTCACTGATCAAGTTCACTTCTGTTGTCTGGATAAAAAGGCTTTAGATGAAATCAGATTCTTAATTTTGAGGCACAGTCCTTCTAAGGCAAACGGGTTGATTCTCTTTTTTAATGCAGTTGATCAGCTGGGCTGTGTCTTTGTTCCTTTTCCATCTAAGCTTATTTTCTCCGTCCGATCTTGTTCGCTGGTCTTCTGCGAGGAAACAACCCCGTTTCTGCTCTCAGCATTGTTTTTATGGTGCTTGATGCTTTCACCGGTCAGCCCCTTGTTAGGCTTCTTAGTTATTGCGCAACCTATTCAGCTCAGCTTCTTGATTATTGCCCAATACTTTAGTCATGGTCATCGTGACCTGCTGATTCTGTTTCTCAGCCTTGGAGATGCTGGTAATAGCCACACAGCTGGCTGTAGTCGCATCCTCCCTTCCTCCCGTTTAGACTTCAAAAGGTTCGCTGTCAGCATACAACTGGCTCTCCTCACTCCTTGTCATCCTACAGTTCTTTCTCTAATCTGCTCAGTTTTAAACTTTACACAGTATTACACATTCCTTTCTTCAGCTTTCTGCATTTACTTTAAAACAGTGTTAAAATTCTTTTTATTCAAACTTTACAAATGATTGTTATATTTTTTCATATATAGCTGATTGAAAATGTCAAACCTTAATGTTTTTTACTCTAATTCTCAGTTCTTACCCACATTTCAATCATACATCTTTTAACTTGTGTTGAGGTAAAATAATTCTATCACTGATATCCTTGCGGCCTCAACTTCACCCCAGTCCGGATGTTGTGAGAAAGAACAGATGAAGAGCAGGAAATTAAGATTAACATAAGTTTAATTTGGTAAAGGATAAGTCCAATGATTTCCAATGCATATTGAATACAAAAAGAATGATACAAAGAAATAAAGATTTACCAAAGGGCCCTTTGGGAGAGCTCGGTCAGCAAAGCGAGGTCGTATTCGCCAGCTGGTCTCTCTTAGCATAAGTGTTAAAGCATTTTATACCCTTACTTCAAAGCTGACGGTTTGAAACTTCCTTTTAAGGAATTAGTTACGAAGCCACAGGTCCCTAATGGAGTCTTCTACATTCCTGTGTCCCCACTATAAATTAGTTAACCCCTATGGGAGTACTTTTTTGCCCATATCATGCCCAACAGCCCGCATTTACTGCTTACAGCGGCTGGGAAACATCCTGACCTGAGATTGACCCTTCCTCCAGCCTGAAGCCTGCTGTGACCTTTGTCTCCCTGCCGTCCCACATGCTATATCTCAGTTTTATGCTCACACATGCAAACTTAACACATAGTATGAAACTAAAGGATTTTAATTCTCAACACTTGATAATCAAAGATTACTTATTTCATTTAATACTTGTAAAAGAATGGAAAATCATCATACATCATTTCTTTTTGATACACTTGTTTATATTTCTGCAAAAGATAAGACAGTTAATATGTAGCTCCACACAGGCCTCTCCAATCCTTCAGTCTCAAAACATGAGAATATGCTTGTTTCACTCTCTACTGCCTCAACTGTGTATTTTAAGAATTATTGCATGGATTACACAAAAGGATATTTATTGTAATTTTTATGGATTTTACTGTGAGCAGTTAATAAATGTTGCATGGATTACATGGAAAGATCTCACCTTATTTTGACACCCCCTCCAAGCTCTGTGTACCTCTGAACTAGAAGAGATACTTCCAGAAGTAGAATGATGCTTCTCCTCAGCTTCCTGAGAAAATCAAACCTGTTAAACTAACTGGATTATGTTCTGATTGCTGGTCAGTGTGGTGGAAACCGGTGGAGCCCATCCCAGACTTTATAATGGCCTTTGCTGATGACAGCCTGCTCATCTCTGGGAGATAATGGACCATGAACAGTGCTGAGTGTAAGCTGGTGCTGGAAGGAAAGACGTGGGTCTGTCAGCGCAGAAATGAAGCCACTGATTAAATGAGTCATAAAAAATAATTCTACTAATGATTTCTGCTAAAACCTGAACATTATAAGTGTGAGAAAGTTAGTAGTGTCTGGGATGTTCAGCAGACCACAGAAAGGCTGGAGGAACCAGAAACTCTCTATCATCAGATCAGACTGATTCGAGACTTCATCCAAACATGCAGAGAGGCTGTAAAGGACCACAAGCTAATTTTCTGACCGGTCTGATAAAACCTGAGGTGTGAGTGGATGAGTCATCTCAGAGCAATAAGAAAGAAATCCTCACATTTACCACCAACAGCCAAACATCACCTACATTAGTCACTGCCCTTGACACAGATACAGGCTCCTTTTCTCCTTCAGGAGACCTGTTTTTGGCACACGTTTGGCACCATGATATGTTTGGGGAAACTGAGGAACAAGCAGAAGCTCATTGTCTTTGTTCATTTTGTCAAATCTTAGAAGAACAGAAATGTAGTTTCTGATCTTTTTCAGACAGACCCTCAGATCCACCTTAACATTAAAATGTTCTTTCTGTGTAGTTGGCTGTAACTGCGGCACTAAAGTTAGACTGGAGAGACCCGTGGCCAGTCGTGCAGAAACAGAGTAAACTCATCACTGTTTCAATGCATCTTCTCCACCTCACAGAGCACGACCTCACTGTATTTCTTCTGTGTCCGGCTTATTCCCAGTCTTTCCCTGCTTCAGTTTCCCAGCCCATCTTTTCCATCATCTCTCAGTTCGGTTTCACCTTCATTCTTTCTTCTTCTCACTAACTCCATTTCCTGCGCTCTGTCATGGGTCACTTATCTCTTTGTCTTTACGGTCACGTGACGTCACCTCAACAGGCCAGGAAGTAGATGTTTCTTTTTAAAAGTCACTTTTTGGAGTTTCTTTAATTAGTTGCTGCTGGCTCCATGAACTCCATAGTGACTCTGCTGATGTGAATGGGGCTCAGAGGTTCTTACGACCTCACAAACTCTGTAATTCTTTAACAAAACTGGAAGCCGCCACAGTGATTGGGTTTGATGAGCTGTGAAAAACTAATAGATGCAGCGAGGGAGGAGGGGTCGGGCTGTGGGCGCCGCTTAATTTGTCTGCTGGGATTGTGAGAATGGGGTTAAGTTTAGAAAAAGGATCAAATAAATGAAAATAGTTTTTTTTGACAGTTTAAAGAAAAAGTGAACAAGATTAAAACCTTCACAGAACTCCATCAGAGCATCGTAAAAAGGCTGCTGTTGTAGATGTAAAAACTGTTTGTTCTTTTAAATAATAAAACATCTTTACCATGATTAAATCTCAGGTTTCAGTTCTGGTAAACTGTAATGTATAGCTGCATATGAGACATAACCATAGAAAGTGAACAGTTGGTAGCACTGTTGCCTTGCAGCAAGAAGGTCCTAGGTTCGATTCCTGACCGGGAGTCTTTCTGCATGGAGTTTGCATGTTCTCCCCGTGCATGCGTGGGTTCTTACTGGGTACTCTGGCTTCCTCCCACAGTCCAAAGACATGCCTGTTAGGTTAATTGGTCTCTCTAAATTGACCTTAGGTGTATGAATGAGTGTGTGCATGGTTGTATGTGTGTTGCCCTGCGATGGACTGGTGACCTGTCCAGGGTGTACCCTGCCTTTCGCCCGTAGACTGCTGGAGATAGGCACCAGCTCCCCCGTGACCCACTATGGAATAAGCGGTAGAAAATGACTGACTGACGTTTTTACCCCTCTACAGATTTCTGCTGTTTTTTTTTAAGAGGGTTAGGGTTGCAGTGATTGCCTCAAAAGGTTGTGCAACAAAATATTAGGTTAAGGGTACCATCATTTTTGTCCAGGCCTGTTTCATGAGTTTATTTTTTTAAATAATTCTGTTGAAACATGTTTGAAAAGTAATGTCTGACTTTCATTTGTTCATTTTCATAGAATTCTTATTCATTATTACCTTTGTCAGATTCAAGTTATTTCTGTGATCATTGTGGGTTTTTCTTTCATTAACCGAAGGGTACCAACAATTTTGTCCATGTGTGTATGTGAATGTATGATAAACTATTTTAATGCAGGGCTGTTTTATTTATTTTTCCTATTGATTTTATTATTGGTTTATATTTTGTATCATGTGACTGCTGTTTCATTTACTTTGTGTACAGCACTTTGGAGCTGTGAGTGTTTCAAGTGCTCTATAAATGAAGTTAGTGTGCTACATCATGTTGTCAGAAGGGTTCTATGTAAATGATGCCAGGCAGACATCAGGCCTTAGTCTGAAAGAAGAAATGTGATCAATCACAGTTAATTCCTGATTTAACAAGGTGAATGATTCTTTCTTTCAGTAGAACCAGGTTGGTTTGGAGCTTCTTTTCCCGTAATAAATAGAAACATAATTTAAAAATAGCTTTTTACTCATGTTTTCCTTGTCTAGGTTTAATATGTCTGATGATCTGAAACATTTAAACATGACAAACAAGCAGAAACAGAAAATCTTTGTAAGGGGAACATTTTAACAGCAATGTACCTGTTAAATTCCACCTTTTTCCATTTTCTGTTGCAATTTATACCCACCGTTTATGTGCAATATGAGCTTCTGTAGACCAAACTGATGGTTAAATTCATAAAGACATTTTCATTGTGGAACTGAACACCCGTTAGAACCAAAACACACCAAACCAACAACCAATCACTGGAAATGGTGGGATGTATTTTCAGTTTGTAAAGAATTTTTAGACCCAATCTGCAATTGTTCCTGTTGATTATGGCCATCAGAAACATATGAAGGCTCCACATCAGCAACATAATCTTGGTTACAAACATCTCCTGATCTCCTGGGAAAAGATGGAGGTCTACATTAACACAGTGAGCCACCAAGTCTTTGTGGTCATTTATGCTGGTCTCACTGGTCACTGATAAACAGTTTGCTGTTGAAGAAGCCCACAGTGTTACTGTCCTCCTTGGATATTTATAGAGATATTGGACATTGAGAGTTTGAATGCAGAAGTTCAGCAGCAGCTGTTCCAGAGTGAGGAAGCAGCAGATAGGACATTCATTTCTGAGACAGCAGCAGAACGGGCAGCTATGCTTACAGAGGCAGAATGCTTGTTTTTCACTTCATGCATTTTGCATCAGGTTACATCAATTAAAAAGAAACTACATGCTATAAAAATCAGGCCCATGTGATCAGTCTGACTATTCGTGGTTCTGCAGCGTTCATTTATCCAGTGGAGGGAAACGTGCTCGTTAACAGTGTTTACCTGTTTGCTGCACGCTGAATGTTCAGCGAAAATGCAAGGTGCCATTTTCCGAAATGGAAACGGAAACTCAGAGATGGTTAATGCTGCTGAAGACATGTTTTAAATACTGTTTCTGCAGATGGTTCACAATGGAAAACAGTGTGATTGAAGGTTTCTATGCTGCTCAAACTAAAACTAATTAGACTCTGCTAACAATAATGGCCATGTCAAGGTAAAAAGATTGATATTAATAAAGCTGAACCAAATCCTTCTACTGCCTTTTATAGCAAACCTTTACAAAAGAGTCATAAAATATTCCATCTGTTTCACTGCAGTTTATCAACAATCAGGCTACATTGACTCTGAACAGCCTCCTCAAGCTCCTGCTGAAAAACTTCAGTAACTAATCTGCCCAGAAACCACCTGCTGTCATTCATGAACAGATGTCTTTAAAACATGAACTTTATAACAGAAAATATTTCATCATGTTTTTGCCTAAAATGATTCCGGAAGATCAAGAGGTTCAGCTGCAGTGAAGGAGGCTTCAGGATGTCCAAGAAGGTCCAGCTGGTTGCAGGACCATCTCCTTCAGGAAAGGATGATACAGGATGGACAGCAGCAGACTAGGGCAAAGATCCTATGTCTCATGAATCCTCCTTTTGACTGTGTAGAACATCTGGAGAAGACAAATGTACAGACACCATGATTGGTGTGTGTTTATCAATCCATGTGCGTTGTTGCATCTCATCAAAGGAGGAGGGCTTCCTCTCACCAAATGAAAATCAAATCAAACTCAGCAATGACTGCAGACCTGATGTTTCACATCTTCTTCAGTGGTGCTCTTTCTGTTTCTCTATGAGTCAGTGCTGATCTCTTCTGCTTGAACATATAATGAACCCTTTGTCTTTCCCTGTGGACCAACATCAGAATATTACAGGATTCTTCAAATCTTTCAATACATTTTCTGGACCGATTTTAATGTCTTTAGCAATTGGTTCTGCTTTAATATGAATAACTGCAGAAATGTCAAAAATCTGTTTGCTGTTTATTGTACATGCAAATTAGGATTTTAAATGCACACAGATGGCAATAACTCTTAGTTCCTGAGTCCTACTGCAGAGAAATGCATGTTGTTTGAAAGGATATCCCTCCAAATGTTGCCACTAACAGTGGGATTGATTCAAAGTATTGTGTGAGCTGAAATCAGAAAATTCTAAATTTCTTGAAACAACGGCATGGAAAGGACCGGCAGAGAACCACAGGTTTCTAAGGCAGAGAACCACCAGCAAGAACCTTACCAGGAGAGGCCTGCCTACCAAAATTACTCAAAGAGAACATCAACAATTCATCCAGGGGGTCACAGAAGAACCCAGAACATTATCTAAGGCTTAGCAGGCCTCCCTGCTTCAGTTAAGCTCAGAAATCATGATTCAACAATAAGAAACAGAGACTGTTCCAAGGCCAGAACCACCGCTGACCCAAAAGAACACAAAGGCCCGTCTCACATTTACCAAGAAAACATCTTGATGATCCTCAAGACTTTTGGAAAACTCTGTGGACTTATGAGACAGGAGTGGACCCTTTTGGAAGGCATGCATTTCGTTACATCTGGTTTAAAACTAACAGCATTTCAGAAAAAGAACACCCTGCCTACAGTCAAACATGGTGATGGTAGTGTGATGATCTGGGGCTACTTTGCTGCTTCAGGACCTGGAAGACATCCTGTAACTGATGGAAGCATAAATAATTCTCTCTAGCAGAAAATCCTGAAGGAGACTGTCCAACCATCAGTTTGTGACTTTAAGCTTAACCACTTGGGTTTAACAGGACTACAATGATCCAAAGATCACCAGCAAATCAACCTCTGAATGGCTAAAAAAAGATGTTTTTGGACTGGTCTAGTCAAAGTCTGGGCTTAAATTTGATTGAGCTGCTGCAGTATAACCATAAACATGTTGATACTGAAAAACCACCCAATGTGTCCCAATTAAAACAATTCTGCAAAGCAGAGTGGGTCCACATTCGTCCACAGTGATAGAAAATACTCATTAACAGTTATGACAGTTGCTGGCAAGGGAGGAACAACCAGTCATTAAGTTTAGGGAGTAATTACCTGTTCAAACAGAGCCAGGTTGTGTGGATAGATTTTTCCTTTAAATTAATAAAATCATCATTTAAAACAGTTTTTGTTGTGTTTACTCACCTTATTTTTGTCTAACGTTAAGATTTGTTTGATAATCTGAAACCTTTAAGAGTGACAAAAACAAAAGAAATCTGTAATGGGGTAAATATGTTTACAACACAATTTATAAAAAAGAAAACTATTTTGGATGTAGTCTGAAATCAGAAGATCAATTATGTTTGAAACCAGACTGATGAGAAGGGATACTGGAAAGGTTGGGAACAGCTGCTGGATCACTGGGAATGATGAAGCTGTAATCTCTGGGATTATAACCAAGAGATGGGATTTTTTAATGGTTTAACTCAGATGGATCAAGATGATTGTTATCATTGAGCATTTATTGAACAAACATTGGTTCATTCATGATTACAGCAATTATTTGCAATAAACTACAGAAACTAAGGCTGATTAAAAAACATATCACTGTACATTTGTTCGTTTCATACAGTTTTCCTTGTTTTCCCTTCTATATACATTTATTCAGAGTGGATCCATGAATAAGAAATGCATAAAAGCAAAACATTAAATAACTCATTACACTGTTGATCTGGGTATGAAAATCTGATCTGACTGCTTCTCTTCATGTTCATGAATCAGCAGCAGCAAACAGAAACAGAAAATGCTGTGGAGCAACAAAAATAAATGGGTTTTATTACAGGCAGAATGAAGAGGGCCAAGGTATCAACTGCTCTACTGTGTCAGAGGTCATAGTAACACAAGTAATTAATTTACATGCAAATGTAATGGATGATTTCTTTAACCCTGGATGAGCGCTCTGACTCACTGCAAGGCGACTGCATGGAGGCTTGAATAAGAAAACATGACCCCATTTTGCTAAAAATGACCTCCCTGCTGGTCCAGATCTAAATCAAAGGAACCTCAAAGGGATAAAAACAAAAGCAGAGAGGGGATGGAGAGGATCAGACACCTCTGGCATAAACACAGTCCTACTTTCAGAGAGCCAGAGAAAGCTAGAGGATTTGCTTGGAACAGACTGAGGAGTCTGCAGAGTCAATGCAAGAAAGATGGGAACATCTGCTGCAGCTGGCACCGCCGTCTCTCTTTTCGCCTCCCATCCTGCCTTTCAATGGGTCTCAAACGTTTACTGATATGTTGAGTTCCTTTCCTTCCCTGCAGGCGTCTCTGTGTCGTGGCTTCCTCTTCTTCCCTGTGGCCTCATTATCACACATCCAGGCATGTGCTTTTATTCATCTTCTCCTGCAGTGGTTTATTCTGATGCGCCAAATCCTGCAAAACTATTCCTCAGCCACTTGGAACTCACCAAGTGATTGATTAAATTAAAACTGTAAAACTTTCAGAAAAAAGCTGCAACCATTTTTCTACTCTTTAAGTCAAGTTCTGGATCTGTGAAGTCCACCCAGTGAGAGTGCAGTTTCAGCTGCAGAGAAAACTGTAAACAAAGTCATTCAATAATTGCTGTCTTTTCTCATGTTGTCTTTATAAAAAGACACAAGAGAATATGTATTATAACGATCATTGTCATAACACAACACAGTCAAATACAGTTTATAATGCCAACTGATGGCATGTTCTCCAGCATGTGATTGCACAGAGCATACAGAGAAATAAATAACCGAGACACTGAGCCAGGGGTACTTTCTACGGGAAGGAAGATCAGAGTTAATGGCAGCAGAAGCTTCCTTAGTGCCTTCATCTGTGAGAAATTCACACCAAACAGATAAGCTTTGAGTCTGTAATTAAATATATGTGATGGAAAACAGAGCAGATACAGTTAGTGGCAGGTGTACCTTCTTCAGAGTGTCAAACACAGAAAAAACAGGAACAAGTGTGTCAGTTAATGAGAACCAAACCATTTCTTTCACGGGTTTTTAATCTAAGCTAAACGGAAGATGAACATGGAGTAGGTCGAGACATAATCTTGGTAAAACTCAGGGGGCATTCATCTGGAAATTCTAATTCTGACCTTTAAGTAAGACAGAATGCATCATAAGACATAGCACCATGTCACCATACCCTAGCTTCTACACAATTATCACAAGGATTGATCAGCTAACCATATCTACAGTCACCAGGTATTCAAGTTGACTTGGTGATGATTATTGTAGCTGATGCTCAAATTTCAGAAATCGCAGAGCTATGAGCTGGACCTCAGATTTCAAACTGTAACATCATGAAAACAACGGGAAACGTTGGCTGTACAATTATCCTCTTTAACCATCAAGCCCTCAGAGAGCTCCATAAAGCACTGGGTGATGCTCCACACAGTTTGAGGGAAGAGCACTGGCATCACATCCTGCATGGCTGCTCCGGTTCTGAACGTGAAGCAGAGTCATGCTGCAGAGTGTCGGCAGGCAATTTACAGAGTCTTCCTTACGATGCCCCCCAACACACACACACACACACACACACAGATACAGTAACGGGCAGCAGCACGCACATTTATATGCTGTCAGTCATAGGCCAGAAATAAACAAATGGTTAGAGTCACGAGGACAGGACACCAGCATCAAAGGTCACTTTTCATGGGCTTCAAGCTGAACACAGTATGTTGTGTCAACAGCACAGCTTTGATTTCTCCCATTTAAATCCCTGGTTTGTTTCATCTCAATAAGGGATTTCTGCCAGTTCAATTTCTGCTGTCTCCCAGTTCAATACCCAGCACAGATAAAAGCAAATCACAACTTCTACCAGCAGGATGGGACTAAACAAAAGATTTTGTTCTCTATCTATATTAGCAAGAAATTGTAATATTTTCAGGATACTGGACACCTAGTAGCTATAAGTAGACTGAACACATAAAAAGAACATATAAAAAAACCTCCACATGCTCACAGGAAAGAATTATCCTATGTGAGACACTACAGAATGGCTGACTGAGGGTCAAACAGTCCTGATAATGAAAGATTCCCATATGGGACTAATCTCTCAGTTGTACCAATGGCTAGAAAGAACAGATGAACAGCACAGAAGCACTGATCATGGCAATGCAGGAGAAGGCCTTGAGCACCAGAGCGCAAGGCAAAAACCCAGGGGCAGGCTGTGCCAAGGGCACCCAGAAACAAACCAGCATCTGACAGCAGGGTGTATGATGCTGGCAGGAAAGGAATGCATGGAACACCATAACCAAGTAGCTTGTAGACTGTACAGAACTATCTTTGCAACATATGAACTGGAGACCCTTAGGTCAAAGTGGAAATGAAATCCCAAGGTGGTGAAAACATACAAGCTAATATCATGTAGGACTTCGAGATACAAACCGAAAAAATAGTAATGGCCAACCAACTGTACATTGAGATAATTGATAAGCAGCAGAGAACAGCTGTTGTGATCGATGTAGCCATCTCAAACGATAGAAACATCGGGAAAAAGAAACAAGAAAAGTGGAGTAATACTAAAAGCTCAGGTAAGAACTAAAGAGAGCCTGGCAGGTAAAGGCAACAGAAGTGCCTGCAGTCATCAGAGCCCTCAGGGTGGTGACCACAGATACCAGTTCAGAAGAGAACAGTCCTTGGAACAGCAAAGATACAGAGAAGGACCCTCAACCACCAGGCTTCTGGCAGAGAATCCGAGATAAACATCTGCCCACTCCACCCTGGGGAATGGGGGGTGAGAGAAGAGTTCTTATATAAACTAAAAACCTTAAAATCAGCTGCGTAATACATTGCATTCCTTTTATTTTACGTGTCCTGTCACAGCATTTCCGCCATACCATATAGAGAAACCGGTTGCCTACATGTGCCAGGGCAGATTTGCTCTAAAAAAAAAACAATATCTCAAGAAAGAATCCTAATTGCGTAATTGACTTTAATAAATCAAGACTGGATCCAGCATAAAGTAGGCTGGCCACATTAATGTAATAGCAACCTATGCTTATATGAATTTCAGCTATTTTGATTATTTGTGTATCTGTGCGTGGGTGTGGGGGTTAGGGTGAAATTGGTATAAATTAGTCAACTCCATCTAATTATTGAAATTTTCAAATTCCCTAAAATACTTGGTGAGAGGGGTGGCCACTACGTTTAATTTAGATTTATTAATTAGTCCCAGGCCAATTCATAGCTACAACTCATGAATATTTTTAACCCTAACCCTAACCCTTTGTTTGCAGAGGGGTCCGAGGGTGGACTCTCTCTGATCCTGGCTCCAGGGCCCAGTGACTGTGCTCCAGGGCCAACTGACTGTGTGGTAAAGGCTCCAGACTTACACCCTGACTCCAGGGCTGCAGATTCACAGTGTGACTCCAAGGCTGTTGACTCACAGCCTGACTATAGGACGCCAGACGCACAGCCTGACTCCAGGGCTGCAGAGTCACAGTGTGACTCCAAGGTTGTACACTCCACGCCTGACTACGAGGCGCCAGACTACATGCCTGACTATGAGGCTGACTCTGAGCTGCCAGACTTCCAGCCTGACTCTGACTCCAAGCCTACTGACTGCGACCAAGACTGTTGACTAGACTCCTTAACCGACTCTTTGCTTCCAGAGTTCCAGCCGGGTCCCGGGTTCCCAGAGCTCTAGCTCCAGCAGTCTGGGTTCTCTTGGTCTAAGCGCTGACCTCCTGACAAGCATCTTCATGAGTTCTCCTGTTTAAGGCGTTGACCCCCAGACAAGCCGCTCCAAGATGTCCTCCATGTTCCGTCACAGGCCGCCTAGACACCAGCTCCTACGCCGCAGACCTCTAGATCACTTACTCCTCCGTCACAGACCTCAGTTCATTCTGACAGGTTAGCTTTTAGTTATTGTTTTCCGTTATACTTAGTTCCATTTATTGTTTACGTTTTGGTTTGCATTTATTCTAAGTCATCACTTTCTCTGTTTCCCTCCCAGTTAGTTCACTCAGTATTTGCTTGGGTTTGTTTACTTTTTCAGTTAGGGTTTCCTTTATGGTTTCTTTGTTACTTCTTATTTTCCAGGTTCTTATATCTTAGGTTGTTATAGTTTTCTTAGATCGGTTTCCCTGAGTTTGTTATTCAGTCCCTTCTCCCATGGTTTAGTTTTGTAGTCAGTTTACCTGTTCCTCAGCCTCCCTGCATACTCGGTCCACACCTGTCTCTAATTCCTGCTGATTGGCTTGCCTCTCATTCCTTTGTTCCACATTCACTTCCCTCAGTTTAAAAGCTCAGTGTTTCTCAATACTGGTCGCTGGTTTCTCCCGTTCACTACACCCCTGGTTGAGTTCTGCTGATGCTATGTTTTCCCTCAGAAAACTCTTGCAAGTTTTGGGCTCGACTCATGTAAGGTTTTGGGGAAAATAATTATTTAAAGCTTTTCGAAATCTTTTTGATTAAAGAAGAAGCCTTCTCTCATCATGCTGCTGCCCAGTGCTTGTCTGCATGTTGGTCCACTACAGCCACAGAATGTGACAGTGACAACTTTTTGAAGAATCTGTTTTAGCTTTAATTTCCTCATTATCAGAGAAAAACTCAGTAATTTAAGTTTTACCCTTTCAGAAATGTTCTTGTTCATAGTGTTATTACCTCATTGTGAGTTGGCCATTGTAGATCCATTTTTAAGAATAAGGTAATCAGTCATTGAACGCTGGCTGCCTGTGTCACGATGTGGTTCTGGATCGGACCAAAGTGCAGACAAGAGCTCAGCAGGATCATCTTTGTAATTCAAAGATTTATTTACAAGGTCAAAAGCGTAACAAAATCACTGCAGGTTTCCCAAGGCAAGGCGTGGCAAAAAACAAAGCATAATCATGGACGAGAACGAGGTGTGACGAACACAAGGAACCAGCAACAATGATACAAAACCAACGTATATACTGTGAGATAACAAAGGGCAGGTAATCAGAGAAAACAGGGAACAGGTGTGACAAGGAGGCAGAAAGAACAGGTGAAACAAATACAAAGACTGAGGATGAGCAAAGTAACTAATAAACAATAAACAGAAACACAGACCAAGCAAATCTATAGACTAAGATAAATAATCAAATGGGGAATAAGAAAACTAGAATAATCATGACTAAAGTAAACAGAGAAACTAGAGGGAACATAGGAACAACAAGAACAACCTGAGAACAAACTAAGAACCCATAAAGAAAACCTGAATACAAACCTAACCGCACTGACTGAATTAACTGGAAAGGAAACAGAAAATAAACTGGTAAACAAGAAGAGTGCAAAGGAACAAATAATAAAACACAATTAAACATAAAGATACTAAAGAGAAATAAAACTAGAGAATCCAGGGAAGACCAAGAACTATAATAATTACAATAATAATAATAATAATAAACCATGCAAAGTAATAAGGAAACAACCATAAAAGGACTTAAGTAGTAAACACTAGGAGGCGGAAGAGGGAGAAAAGAAAAACATGATACAAAAACCAAAATAGAAAAATCTAAGCAAAAAGTAAACAAACACAAAGTCACAAACAGAGTCCAAAAATGTCACTCCGTGACAGCCTGGTTTATTTCAGAGCCAAATACTCCAAAATATTATCTGAACCTTCAATTTGTATGCTAGACCCAATCTAAACCAAAATATTTATGGAAGTGTTCCTTTATTTACCAGTCCATTTTAGATTTGATTCATTTATTCTTAGTAAATGGTAGCGCACCAGAAGCTTTTAGGGTAGCTATAATTAAACCTTTACTTTATTAACCTGCTCTCGATAAAGATATTCATAATTAGGCATTTGGCAGACTTACGAATAAGAATGTAACAGCACAGTTATTATCAAGGCTAAGAATAGGCCAGGAAAATGACTATTCAAGTTCTGTCAGAGGCAAAAGGGGTGACAGTGTAGAAATAGAAGGCAGACACGTAGCAAGTGCAGCACAGGGGGTAGGGAAAAACACATTAGGTGCTAGGGTAGGAGATGCTTTCTGAAAAGCTGGTTCTGCAGTGCCTTGAGACAACATTTGTTGTTGTGAACTAAATTGAATTTAACTTACTTTTCTGTTATTTGGTCCATCAGATTTCAGCTCAGTATCAGTATTCAGTTGACATGGGGCATGGAGTGTGAGTCTAAAATAACCAAGGGTTTAGTTGGCACTAAAAAAAGAAACTAATTTGTCTTCCAGGATCTCTGCAACTCTCTAATTACCTTGTAACATCTCAGTCATCCTGTTGTGTTCAGGACTATTTCTCGACTCTGAGCAGTTGCCAGACAACTGGTGCAGATACACCAGGCAGCCAGTGTGTGCTCTGCTATAAAATTATGCAGCACTGGCAGCTGAAGTGACATTTATTTGTACTCATTTCATTTCGGCTATTACGCCAAAACGACTGAATTATAGTAATGAGAGGAACAGGAAAATCCTCATTGAATTCTAAGATTTTACTTAACAACAAACAATCTGTTTGTCATCAGCTTTTGGTATGAGGTAATTAAAACCTAAGATGCACAACATCATTTATTTACTTCAAAATTAATTCAACCCGTGATTGAGGAATTTTTTTGGTTTACCCTTCTTCCCAATGTTGCCTTAGTCCATTCAGGTTTCTTCAGATCTCTGAAGGTTCCACTACAACATTTCAATGACACTGAGGTCTGGACTGTGACTGGTCCATGCAACTTTTCTTTTTTAGCCATTCTATTGTAGATTTACTGCTGTGCTTGGATCATAGTTCTGTTGATGACCCGGTTTGGACCAAGCTTCAGCTGTCGACCTGTGTACTCTCCAGGTTGGACATTTTTGCAATTAAACATCAAACTCTTTGTTACTTTAAATGTGCTAATAATGTTGGGATCTGGGAGGCTGTCTGTTTTTTGCTTTCTGCTAACCTTATTGGTTCAGCAGAGGGTGTCGAAGCTACAAGAGGAACGTGGACAGGTGTTTTCCATCTTCTGATTGCTGTGTATGCTACTTAAGCCGTGGCTGCCTGCTACTCGTCGCCTGAGTGTTGAGCCTATGTGGTAACCAGCTCAAGCCAGCGTTCTGGTTTTTGATCATTTCTGTTTTCGGTCTTTTCTGACACATGTGTTTCGCCTTAGGTATCTGTAACCTGTGTTTGTGCGACGACCCTCGAATCGTTCCACTAGCGCTTGGAGCTTTTGGATTACCTGTCTGGATTCTGCGTACCCTCCAGGACCGAGCAATCTTCAATCTTTCACGGGACCTATGCTACTCTACGACAAGCATACTCCTCCTGCAGACCTGTTCACCCTCCAACGTAACGTCAGCTTCACCCTCCGCTCACTTCCCACGGAGAGTACGAGTGCTGTAAACTCTACTTCAGTTTCCTTAACTCCGTCTCCCCTGGCGGAACCCGTTCACCCTCTAGTAAGAGCAATAATCATTATTTATGACATATACATATTGCCGTCTTTGTTTCTTACCTGCTCTTTTCCCCGCACAGTTGGAGAGACCAGACTCCTGTCACTTCCTTGTAGGATTTTAGAAAATAATAAACTTCTTTTCACCGTGAGATTATCTCTACTTGAGTTCTTTCTGTATGTGGGTCAGATCAGTGTCAAAAATGATGTCAAATAACAATTGTGTTTGTTTCTCTGCATCTTTTCATTTCTCTGAAAATTAAATGAGAAACCAGAAACAATGGTGTGGTTCAGTCAGAATCAACAAAGTAAAAAATTGCCCTAATCATAGTTGTCCAGGGAAATTTTTGTTGTTGTCGATAAGATGGTCACATCCCTGTTTTACTGTGGAGCCTTTAAATATGAAAAGGTGTCAGGACTGTGTGCTGCTCAGTCCTCCCTTTTCATCAAAATTAGATTGGCTTGTCTGTTCACAATAACTGTGAATGACCTTATTTTTCACTTAACTTTAGCACAGACCTGGTCAGAATAACCCGTTGATCGCCACGCCAATAAATCTGTTTTTTCACTATGAAACTAAAGCTAAGTGAACATTTACTTTGACTGTTGCTTTTTTACTGAGGTTCTGTTCAATTGTTTGCTTGGTCATCAACACAATGGCGTAAACAAAGAGGTCAGGAGGTCAGACTGAACCTACCAACACATCTGAGTACATTTATCTGAGAAGTTCAGTCAGGGCTGACCTAGATAAATAGCTGAATAATACTCCCCTGCCCCACACTCTAGTTTCCCCAATCACCACACTTACATCTATGAATTATTAATTGATGCTACTTCATCTGAAGGCCACAGATGGTCCAATGTGCAAACACATAAAACAAGAAAGCATCTGCTGCTTCATTTTTATGTGGATTAGTCATAAAATCTTAAAACTAAGGGACATTACTCCAGTCATACCGTTCTTTTTGTTGTCACTCTGTTGTTTTACATGTTTTTAATTTAAAGCTTTAGACCAAATCCAGCATGTTTATTTATTGATTTTTACATCATTAGTACATCCAGTAAAACAAGCCTTTTAAATGCTTTCCCACAACGTTTTTCACCCCTACTGGTTTAGAGGCTTGAGTGTATTAACATCGGCAAATAAAACGATGTGTAAAACGTAAGAGAGCCGTCACACTGCCTCCTGCTGGCTGCAAATGTATTATCTATGAAAGTTTGTTGGGTGTTAGACAGAGACAGAAAGCTTCCAGATAGTAAAAAGGATGCAAAATCACATTTTGTCAAATCTTAGTACATTCGGTCCGAGGAGAAGCAGCATCCCAGTTTTCTAACTAGTGTGATTAAAGGGCCAAAGAGAATTTAGAGCCATAAAGATGAATTTACAGAGAAAACCCACTGATTTTTGAATGTGTATTGTTTTCACTCATAGCAGAATGTGATAAAACTGGTCAGACATTAAATTTAACCACCACCCTCTATAAAACAATGTGTTTCATTTAACTGGATAACTTTTACAATGAAGACGAGCGGGTTCAAACACCTCATCGTTTCTAGATAGTTGTGCATGAATAACACATGGAATTGGTTCCTGAAGTGAACCAGGGGTACAAGAACCAACTTATTAGCATGGACCATCATCAGCTCTGAAGAACGATGTTGAACAGACAGACTGATGAGGGCTTACTCCAACCAGCAGCAGCCCCACCATGACTGCACATGCAACATGATTCAAGTTGTTTTTTAATCACAGGTAAAGAGCGAGGTGTGCTGTGACTCAGAATATGCTTCTACTCAGACAGAAGAGAGCCGGCTAAATTTACTAGACACCTCCTGGAGAGGAAGACAGCGCTGGTGTTTGGCTTGGCTGCTCCTGCAGCTCTGTGTTTGTTTTGACTGTCTTCATTATATTTTTTATGCAGTCATGCTTGTTATGCCATGATGTGTCTTCACTGCTCGAATCCATGATCCTTGCACTTTGCTGAACATCAGAGTGTGTATGGAAAAAACCTTTGACAGCTGGGAGAGCTACAGACAGGTCTCCCCTCCTCTAATTGCGTGTTTTCCTTCCTCTCCTGAGTACCTTTTCCTGTCATGCCCCAGAGTTTGCACCCGGGGGCAAGAACACGGAAATGAGACTGAAAAGATGGAGTAGCGTGCTTTCGGAAAGGACAATTTCACTTTCATGGTGAATCACGCACCCTGTAACCAATTCCCCTTCAGGGCATGGAGGATCACACAAACCAGTTTCACCTCCTCGGCATCTCTTCACTGGCAGAGAGGACCCTCATCTAAACTAGCAACATGCTTGAAAAGATAGAATGATGTCGCTTTCACCTCAGGCTTTCATACTGGATCACCGTTTCAAAGCCAGGGATAATACGTGGCAGCATTACCACTGTAGGTGTTTGCTGTCAGTTCCTTGAAGATCAACTGTTGACGCTGGCCTGCCACCGCCGCTTCGTGTAGCTTTGCTCAACAATCGCTTTATTGCTTTCAAATAGTTTGCTTTGAACAAGCTTTTCACCAGTAAAACTATATTTTTCACAGTTCTCATAGAAAGTTGGTAGAGGGAGAAGGATTATGTTCACTTAAACGAGCTTTGTCCCGTCAGCTGTTTAGTCATAGGGACACCATGCCTGGAACGATGTGGTGCTGGATACGCCACACTGCATCACGCCAGTTTCCCATGCAGGACATTGGATGCTGAGACTTTTCCCTCTTTCAAGTCCCAGTGGACAACGCCACTTCAGCCTTTATATTTTACTGTTTTAATTTACCGTAATTCTTGGTCTTATCATGAATTGCTTAAATAGTCAAAGTAGAACAAAACCAGAGGATGAAACAGACTCGGCACACAGGATAAGACGGTAAATGAGATTTATTTCTACAGTAGACTTTGTTTAAGGAATCTTGAGTGCAGATGCAGAGGTAAAGAAAGAGCCCCTTGTTTGCTAAACACAGGTGCGAGATTGTGGTATTCAGGTGGAACTTTGGAGAGATCAACAAGCTCAGAAGGTTTGAGTTGTTTGATAGAGTGAGAGACAGCAGTTCTTAAGCAGTTCTGGATACAGAGATTTCTCCATCTCTCTACTCTGCCCTCCACCCAACTAATAGCGGGATTATATTTCTGCAACCAGGGAAACCCCAAAACTAATTGTGGAGAGATGGAAGAGACAACATAGAAGTCACCCCACTCATGATGGTTACCAGAGGTGATGATGTGAAGCTGAGGCACTTTAAATCTCACTTGAGACATGGTTTGACCAGTGATGCCAGTGACAGAAAGGGAATGGTTGAGAGGCTGAGAGGGTATTTGAAGTTTATCAACCAGATCCGAGGAAATAAGATTCTGTTCAGCACCAGAATCAATAAAAGCGTCAACAGGAAACTTCTCTTGGCCAACAATAATAGTGACCGGAAAACACAGACGAGAGACAGGGGAAGAATGGGATATGCTCACCAAAGTCCCCTGACCTATTGACGAGCCCTCTCTTTTCCCTTCTTGGGGCATTTTGTGATAAAATGTCCTCCTCGTCCACAATATAGGCAAAGACCACCCTCAAAGCGACATTGTCGTTCCTCTGGGGAGTCGAGTGTGACCAATCTGCATCGGCTCCGGTTCTGCAGATCCCTCTGAAGAGGAAGTGGGTGCGTCGAGGAAAGTGGTTCGAGGCGCCAGAGAGTGCTGCCACTGTGAATTGTAGTTCCTTTCTGTTTGTCTCTCTCTTAGATGGTTGTCAATGCGGATCGATAGGTTGATTAATTCATCCAGTCTTTCGGGTTCATCTCTCAAAACCAACTGGTCCTTTACTTGATCTGCAAGGGAACAAATATACCCTTGAGTGCCGCTTCATCCCAACCCACCTCCTGCGCTGCCACCCGGAAGTCGATGGCGAACTCCGCCAACGCTCTCCTTCCCTGTTTGAGGGTAAGTATCTTCTTAGCCGCTGCCTCCTGCTGGAGTGGTTGATCAAAGACTCTCTTGAAGTGACTGAAAAAAATGGCATAACTAAGAGACTCAACAGGGTTAGATGCCAAATAGGCGTGCGCCCAGCGCAGAGCAGATCCCTTTAGCAAGGTAACAATATAAGTAATCTTGGAGGCAGCAGTAGGGAAAAGGGAGTGGGAACGACTAAATGCTAATTCACACTGGAGAGAAAAACCACCAAAGTTATTAAGATTACCATCAAACAGTTCAGACGGACGGAAGTCAGGCTCTCGGATCCCAGAAGATAGAATTGTGGGTGGCTGAGGATTCTCTAAATGAACTGGAGGATTGGAAGAGGCAGGTGAGAGTTTAGTTAGGATTTTGCTTAAAGCATGAACCATACCACCAAGTTCCGTGAGATGAGAATCCGTAGTCCTTTGTTGTTGCAGTAGCTGTTGAAGCATGGTTTTAGTAGATTGTAGGCGTTCCTTTAAGGAAGTCTGTTCATCATCTGAATTGTTCTTCGACATGTTAGATGGCTGGAACATACTATCATGAATTGCTTAAATAGTCGAAGTAGAACAAAACCAGAGGATGAAACAGACCCAGCATACAGGATAAGACGGTAAATGAGGTTTATTTCTACTGTAGACTTTGTTTAAGGAATCTTGAGTTGGAGTTGTCCAGAAGCCAGAAGAGGAGGAGGTAAACCCAGGAATCCAAGGAGAGAGAGAGAGAGAGTACTGGTGATGAGAATATTTACAGTGCAGTCCTTAGGAGGGAGTATTACCAGATGTTGGCAGGCAGGTAGGCAGGTAGGCAGATAGGCAGGTCGACAGGCAGATAGGCAGGTCGACAGGCAGATAGGCAGGTCGACAGGCAGGCAGACGAGCAGGCAGGCAGACGGACAGGCAGGCAGACAGGAGTCCACATAACTGAGGTTATGTTCCAGCAAAGGTCTGTATCAGCAGCTACCTTAAGAAGCCCATGAGCTCATTAGGAGAATGTGTTGCAGCTGCAGACAATGAGCTGCCAGAACCAACCAGAAGGGGAGGAGCAGAGATCCTACAGTACCCTCCCCTCAACGATTGCCTCCTGTTTTTTTCTTTATATAAGATCATTTCTCACATCGAGAGGAGCCAGTTGAGGTGGCTCGGGCATCTATACCGGATGCCTCCTGGACGCCTTCCTCGGGAGGTGTTCCAGGCACGTCCCACCAGGAGGAGGCCCAGGGGACGGCCCAGGACACGCTGGAGGGACTATGTCTCTCGGCTGGCCTAGGAACGCCTTGGGCTCCCCCTGGAGGAACTGGAGGAGGTGTCTGGAGAGAGGGACGTCTGGGCGTCTCTGTTGAGTCTGCTGCCCCCGCGACCCGGTCCCGGATAAGCGGAAGACGACGAGTACGAGAAGATCATTTCTAAGATCCTGTCTGATACAACAAACTCATTTCCTCTGTGATCCCCATAGTACCTGTGTTCTCTAAAACTCACAGTAATGACTTTCTTAATTTTTTTGAAGGTCAGTAATGTCAGAGGAAGCATTTGACCATCACTGTGCCATAACGTTGTTTCTGACTATTTGATCCAGTGACTCTGATGTATTGGCTCTTATCTTGTAGAAATCTGTTAAACTTCACTTTTAACAGGTGTGGTTCCAAGTTCTTTCAAGACTGCTTTTGTTGAGCCTTTCTTAAAAAGGATCTAGTGCAGCTTAATAAGTACAAGCTTATCTCCAAGATCCCTTTTATGTCAAAGTGTTTGAAAAAATGGCTGCAGAAAAAGTTAATTTATGGGAAAACATGAGACATTTGACAAATTTCAACTTACATGGGCTCCATCTCACAGAAATTGCTTTACTCAAAGTTTCTAGTGACATTTCCATGTTAGCTGACTCTGGAGCTCCACTGTAATGGTCCCCCTGGATCTTACATCTGCTTTTGACTCCGTTGATCACAGTACTTTGATTGAAAGGCTCCGAGATGAAGTCAGGTGTAGCTCTAGAGTGGTTCAACTTCAATCTTTCTGGCAGAACATTTAGTGTTTTTGCAAACCAGATCATGTCAGGCTCCAAGAGCTTGTCCTATAGGTTACCACAGGACTACTGTTTACCTATCCTCTTTCTTTTGAATATTTCCTGCTAGAAAACAAAATAGTTTTCTGACATGTATGTAATCTGACTGGATGAAAATGCTTCAGTATGCTGAATTTGTAAAAAGCTGCAATCGTCGAACATCCTGAAACTTGCTTCTTTAAGCACATTTTGGCTTTGGGTTCCTTAATAGTTTTTCTGTGGAACATAACTTCAGGGAACTTTGAGGGAACCTTCTTATCTTCTAGGCTGTTTTAAGTTTCCACTATACTAGGCCATTGATGTAGACTACATCCACTGACACAGAGCAGCTCCTCCTCCTGCAAGAGTGCTGCTGTGATCTGGGGACACAGTCCCCCCATTTCCCTCAACAGCATGGTCCATTAAAAAGCTGTGAAATTAGACCAAACAGTTGATCTCAAATTGTTTTCTTGTTATGGTTTAAAAGCCATGGACTGCCACTCACTTCACTATGTGTTGGTATCTAGGGGAAGATGATTTTTAATGAGCTGCACCAAACCTGAATTCTGGTGCTCCAATCATGGCTGTAGGTGTGGAGAAACCTGACTGTCCTGCAGAGTCCTGACCTCAACCTTCTTCAACACCTTTGGGGTGAATTAGAGCAGAGGCAACAGATCTGGTTCTGATCTAACTATGAACTCACTCCTAAACCTTGTGGAAGATGTTTACAGAGGAGTTAAAGTTGCTGGCAATGGTGGGTCCATCAACAAACTGGACCTTGGAGATTAACAATAGGATGTAATCAAAGGTCGTGTACATGTAAAAATAGACAAATAATTTTGGCAAAATAGTATGTATTTGCATAAAAACTCTGTAAAGCACTGCTATATTCAGCGTGGGTAGTTAAAGACAATACTTACAAACAAAAATACAAAATGTGTCATGTAGTTTAAAGTTAACATAAAACATGAACTGGAGAGGAGGATAAATTTTAAGATGACTCGAATATAATTCTGTAGACATTGTGTTATAAACAGTGGGACTGGCCTCTTTAAGCTCCTCCAGATTAGCTTGAACAAGCTCCAGCCAGTTGCACCCTGTAGAGAACAGAGAGAGAGAGAACCAACCCAAACCTGCACACAGCCAGCAGGTTTGAAAGATATTTAACAAGCAAAGAAAGTTTGCAATCCTCTCACGAAGCTTCTCATTTACTCCATCCTAAAAATTCTACCTCCCTACCAAGATTTTCAGGGTAGATTTTTGCCCGCTCCTGTCTGATTTGGTTCTGGTTCCTGTAGTGGAAACACAGCCAGGAGAAAGACTCCCACAGAAAAGTACCCTGGTTGCTGGAAAGGTTGCTGCAGAGGAAACGCACCTTTAGTCTAAGAACCAAATGTTGGGTCTCCAGCCAGTTCCACTTAAAACTGGATCAGATAAACACCTGTAGTTACTACAGCAGTATCTAATGCAGGGCTCAGTGATGATTTTTGTCAGGTCATTACATTCATCATTTTGTTCAGTGGCATTGATTAATCTGCTGATGCTAAATAAAGCTTTTACCAAAAAACAGTCAAATCACAGATAATCAGAGCACCACAGTCTAATGTCAGAAACTTTCACAGAAGCACCTAGTTTCATTGATGAATATCAACTTTGTTGTGATGAAAGTACTGTGGCTTTAAAACTAAAATCAAACAAACCAATTTATCCCACTTTGCACCATAAAGTTTATTCAAAATCCAATAAAAACCGCTCCTGTGGAAAATCGGAACTTTGGACTGATTTAGATGCAGATGCATAAGCAGTGTTGGAACGGGGCAATGAAAGCCTGTTTCGTCTAATTATCACTGAGCAGGTGATGAAAAATTACTCAGATACACTGTTTGGTCATGTTGGAAAAGGGAATAAATCTTGGCTGAATGGAATTTTAGTGAAAAACTGAATCTGGAGAACCATCAATGTTTTTGTGTTGAAATCTGCTTCATCTATACAGGAAAAATTCTCCTGAATCTGTCTCTGCGTCATCTTTAAGGAAGCTCATCATTCAAATAACCTTCACTGAACACTAGCTCTGGCTCAGCTCTGTTTCTACTTTCCATGCATTGCTTTATTTTTTTCCTTTTCATCATTATTACAATAAATTAATTTCCTCAACTGACTCCCTTCACTGTAGAAATTAAAGCATTTCACTGACTGGAACCAGGCAGACCGGACTAATTCTTCAGAACCTGGACTCAGTCTCTGGTTTTATCTGATTTGCATCTTGTTGTTGGATTTAACATTGTTCAACAGGACATGTGAAACTAACAGATATTAGAGCACAAACTCATTCAGACATCCTTAGACTGCAAGGGGAGAGATTTATTTGTTGCTTTGTGGCCCAGAGGCCCGCCCACTGAGGGTTGGCATGGCGACATACTTCCTGCTGTGACCTCATATCCTGTCTGCAGGATGGTGTCTCTGCAAGTGTTTGGGGGGAGGTATGGCAAGGCAGGAAGTTGTCTTAACAGTGTCCTTGGAGTGCCTTGAAAACAAAGTTTATTAAAGGGAACACCCCAAAGCATCAGAGACTAGTCTTTGTTATGATGACAGGCTCAGATTCTTTGGAGCATTTGACCAGAAACATTTAAACATTTTATGTGCAGCAAGATAAAACTGTAAAACTAAATTTCTTTACAGTACATGACTGCATTCATTTGTTCCGGTGTATAATTTTTCATTGTTAGTGTCATTGTTTTATTTGTCATATGGAGGTCTACGCACAGTCAACAATGCAATGGAATGCTTAAGATAAGAAGAACCATTCGACTCACTTTAAAAAACAAGAAATGCTAAGAGTGTGTAAAAGAAAAAAGTACTCATAGTGCAGCAGCAATAAGGTAATAAAGTGTCACTAATGTGGTTTAGTGCAGTATTATTGTCCAGAGATCAGTAGTCTGACAGCTTGTCGATAATAACTGTCTTTAAGTCTTTTAGCTGGGTGAGTGTGGTCCTTGATGATGCTGCGTGCTTTACGCAGACACCGGCTACGGTAAACTTACTGGATTTGGGGGGGCGACTGCTGCCAGTGATGACCTCTGCCGTTCGCACCACGCTGTGCACCACCCTCTGTAGTGCTTTCCTGCTCTGACTGCTGCAGCTCCCGTACCACACTGTGATACAGCCTGTCACCAGGCTCTCGATAATGCACCTGTAGAGGTTGGTGGGGATGCTGGTGTTTATACCAAACTTCCTCAGTCTTCTCAGGCAGCAGAGTCTCCATCTGGCTTTCTTGACCACAGTGTCTGCATGTACTGTCCAGGATAAGTCCTCTATGATGTGAACGGTGAGGAACTTGAAGCTGCTGACATGCCCCACCTCAGTGTTATTGATATAGATGGAGGACTAGTGTGGAGGAGAGGTATCTGCCGATTCTCAGTATCTGTGGTCTGTTGGTTAGAGACTCCAATATCCAGCAGCAGATGGACTTTTCCAGTCCCAGGGGGTAAGCTTAGTGACCAGCTTGGAGGGGATTATGGTATTGAATCCGGAGCTGTGGTTAATAAAGAGCGTTTTCACTTAGTTGTTTCCCCTCTCCAGGTGGTTGAGGGAGGTGTGGACTGCTAGAGCAAAGGCGTCGTCTGTGGACCTGTTTGCTCTATATGCAAACTGTAGAGGCTCCAGGGTGTCAGGAAGGGAGGCACAGATGTGGTTCTTCGTGATTCATTCAAAGCACTTTATGATGACAGACATACAGGGGTTGGACAATGAAACTGAAACACCTGGTTTTAGACCACAATAATTTATTAGTATGGTGTAGGGCCTCCTTTTGCAGCAAATACAGCATCAATTCGTCTTGGGAATGACATATACAAGTCCTGCACAGTGGTCAGAGGGATTTTAAGCCATTCTTCTTGCAGGATAGTGGCCAGGTCACTACGTGATACTGGTGGAGGAAAACGTCTTCTGACTCGCTCCTCCAAAACACCCCAAAGTGGCTCAATAATATTTAGATCTGGTGACTGTGCAGGCCATGGGAGATGTTCAACTTCACTTTCATGTTCATCAAACCAATCTTTCACCAGTCTTGCTGTGTGTATTGGTGCATTGTCATCCTGATACACGGCACCACCTTCAGGATACAATGTTTGAACCATTGGATGCACATGGTCCTCAAGAATGGTTCAGTAGTCCTTGGCAGTGACGCGCCCATCTAGCACAAGTATTTGGCCAAGGGAATGCCATGATATGGCAGCCCAAACCATCACTGATCCACCCCCATGCTTCACTCTGGACATGCAACAGTCTGGGTGGTACGCTTCTTTGGGGCTTCTCCACACCGTAACTCTCCTGGATGTGAGGAAAACAGTAAAGGTGGACTCATCAGAGAACAATACATGTTTCACATTGTCCACAGCCCAAGATTTGCGCTCGTTGCACCATTGAAACCGACGTTTGGCATTGGCATGAGTGACCAAAGGTTTGGCTATAGCAGCCCGGCCGTGTATATTGACCCTGTGGAGCTCCCGACGGACAGTTCTGGTGGAAACAGGAGAGTTGAGGTGCACATTTAATTCTGCCTTGATTTGGGCAGCCGTGGTTTTATGTTTTTTGGATACAATCCGGGTTAGCACCCGAACATTCCTTTCAGACAGCTTCCTCTTGCGTCCAATGTTAATCCTGTTGGATGTGGTTCGTCCTTCTTGGTGGTATGCTGACATTACCCTGGATACTGTGGCTCTTGATACATCACAAAGACTTGCTGTCTTGGTCACAGATGCGCCAGCAAGACGTGCACCAACAATTTGTCCTCTTTTGAACTCTGGTATGTCACCCATAATGTTGTGTGCATTTCAATATTTTGAGCAAAATTGTGCTCTTACCCTGCTAATTGAACCTTCACACTCTGCTCTTACTGGTGCAATGTGCAATCAATGAAGACTGGCTACCAGGCTGGTCCAATTTAGCCATGAAACCTCCCACACTAAAATGACAGGTGTTTCACTTTCATTGTCCAACCCCTGTAAGTGCTATGGGCTGAAAGTCATCAGGACGGGTAGCTGCAGGGATGTTAGTAAAGGGGACAACAGTGGAGGTCTTGAGGGTGGTGGGCACTGTGGACAGGCTCAGAGACAGGTTAGTTGTAGTAGTAAACACCTCGGCGAGTTGGTCAGCCACAGTCTCAGCACTGCAAAGATACACTGGGCAGCTCCATTGACCTGTTCTTCCCATTGTAGTCTGTGATGCACTGCAGGCCATGCCACATGCACCTTGGGTCGTTGCTCTGTTGGGCAGACTCTACACTCTCCCTGTACTCCCTCTGCGATGTCTAGATAGAAATTTAATTTCATGCATTGAAGCCTAAAACCATCCGATGGCTGTATGTGAACCAGGTTGAACAAAGCCAGAGGAGTTCATGTAACCTGGTGAAGTTAACTAACAGAAGTGCTGTGAATCTGGTTGTCACCTTGGCATGTCAGGTTTTTGGGGTGTGTTTTCAGAAAATGGACCTCATCATGCCACAAAAAACAAATACACACTCTCTCTCTCACTCACACACACACACACACGATTTTTTCTATTGTGTTGTTAAACATTTGAGAACTAGGACAGGCTGCACACTGCCAGAACAGCGATTTGTGGATATCTCCAGAGATGAAGTTCGGTTAATTTTTATTAAAGTCAAGTCTGAGTTATTCTGCAAGAATTTTACATCTTTTATAGACCAGCAGCATCTCTGTGACTGGGGTTCTGGTTACACGGAGATGACTGCTAATACGACTTAAACCATGGCTTTACACCAAATACAATATATGGCAATTTTAACCTTGGTTTTTATGAACCATTTAGCTATAGGTTAGATGTATTGTCAGCAAAACAGGCATCAAGACATCAACCACCACCAAGCTCGTCATCTCTTACTGTCTTCCACCCTGCACTGGAGTCTTCCGGTATCCCAAAAAGACATCTCTGACAGGTTTTGGTCCAGGATTAGGGTCCAGTTTACCCAGTCTAGTTAAAGTGGCTTCATCTGCTGATCCTAGAGCCAATGTCCAGCTGAATTTGAATTGATTACGAAATCAGTGTTGACATGCTTGGAAGCATTACACATTTTTGTTGGTTGCATTTTGTGACAAAACAGATAGCAGAGCCATATTTCAGGAAGGGAGGTTACTGAAATCTGCTCAAATCATGGTTTATTGTGAAATATGTGCAATGTTTCAGTTCACATGGATATAATCTGATTGCTAATTAAAAACCACAAACTCAGATAATGAGTGTGGGTAAAGTGAGACTGACAGTGAAAGCAGGAAAACAACATGAGAGCAGTTTTACAGGTCACCCTCTGCAATTATAATCCATGAAAATGAGTCAGTGTGGGAAGTTGTCACGGAGACAGCTGGCTCGTCTGTTAAAAGGGTTCAATAGAATCAGACGGGATGCTGGACTGAGCCTGGCATTGGACTGGGACCACTCCAGCTGTGAGCTGGGAATCCAGATGTGACTGGTCACACGTTCAAAGAGCCAGCCCATAATATCCAGAATCCTCCGAGGAACGGCTCAATGTTAACAAACTTTTCAGTTCAATATTGTGGATTAGTAAATAATTATTGTCTCACTTACAAATTCTTCCAGGTATCTCACACTGTCAGTGTTTGGGATTTAGTGGGAACAAACTCCAAGAAAAAGGGTCCGTCAGCAGAAGATAATGAAGCCAGTCGAGACCACAGAAGACTGGCTGAAAAACTCCAGGGAAATCAGAATGTGGTTATAGTTTGGTTTATTCAAAACTCTGTTCTGGCTCAGAAGATTCCTAACGTTCACAAACACAAACTGATCTGTTTTTCCTTTCCATCTTGGAAAATGTTCTGGAGATTTTCAAATGTCTGCTTTATTCTGTTTGTTTGTCTAATATTAAAATAATTTGGCTGCTTTTAAAAGTCAAACAGATCAATGCAGGGATCTAAAGCAGACATGAAAAGGAATTAAGTGAATCAACATTTAAGGTCCTGATAGGACTGTTTGAAGAAATCCTGACAGATTCTCATTTCATTTGAAGGAGAGACACGCTTCCCATCATCTATAATTATAAATATTTCATTCTGCAGGATGAGGTTGTTAACAGAAAATTGCAACTCAGTTTTCTGAAAGCGAAACAAAAAATGCTGCTACACATCAGTACATCTACTAATATCCAACAGTATTAACCCATAAACAATGACATGTCCTGTGAACTTTGATGAGACTGCAGTGGATCAGATTTGTTCAGGACCAAATGTTGATGTTCCTCCAAGATTTGGATCCTGCTGATCTTGCTGCTGACTGGAAATGAAGCCTAATCATAAGATAGAGGTGAACCATGAGGAGAAGATTTAACATTCTGAAATCCTCTTTTCATCAAAAGTTGCTGCACCTTATTGGGCAACAGTTTACCTGAGATATCAAGAAGGGAGGAGGGGGTCTGGCTGTGTTTGTTTGTGAATGGTAGATGATGCGACTCTGCGCATTTAACTATCGAAGAGACACTCTGCAGTAAGGACATTGAGCTGCTAGCTGTTAGCATGAGGCCATATTATCTGTTGCAGGACATTACATGTGTTATTGTGATAACAATGTATGCTCCCCCTTCTGCCAATGCTGCAGCACCCTGCAATGTCATCCACACTGTTATCAGTAGGCTCCAAACACAGCATCCTGAGACCCTTTTTCTGATCTCCATTTCTCCCTGTCCTCCACTCTTGCCACATTCACCTTCATGTCACCTATCACAGAGGCAATAAAAGGTGGATTGTTTGCCAACGCTAAGGAGGCATACAGTTCATCATCCCCCTCTCCCCTGGGGTGCTAAGATCACAACCTGGTTTATCTTCAGCCTGTGCATAAACCCCTTGTACAGAAAACCAGCCTTGAGATGCACAGTGAGAAGATGGTCTCAGGAGACTGAAGAAGCTCTGAGGGACTGTTTCTGCTCCACTGCGTGGGAAAAGCTCTGTCCTCCTCATGGGTAGGCAGTATGACAGACTGCATCACAGACTATATTCACTTCTGTGTGGACAACACTGCAGCCCTCATGCTGGTAAGGTGTCTCTCCAATAACAAGAACTTGATTAACCATGAAAAAAAGTCTCTCCTCAAGGAGAAAAAGAGAGTCTTTAGATCAAGAAACAAGGAGGAGCTGAAAACTGTGCAGAAGGTACTGAGAAGAACGATCAGGGATGGAAAAGCCATCTACAGGATTAAGATAGAGGACCAGCTGCTGCAGAACCACATTAGTGGGGATTGGAAGAGCCTGAAAACAATTTCAGGTCACAAACCAATGTCCCAGGCTGTAGGAAATGTAGGGTGGGTGACCTGAACCCGTTTGGTCAGACACTCACCCCTACCCAGCCCAGGTATCCCTGCTTCAACCCCCTTTACCTTCAACTACTGCCTGCTTCTCTTCACAGAATGTCACACCTCTCATCTCTCAGCCATCACCCTCCCCTAGCATCCGGTCCATTTTTTTAATATGTCCTGTCCACCATAGTAGCATTCAGAATTTAAATGCTTGAATGAAAGTTTACTTACTAATATTATTACTATGGTGATTAATATTGTCCATATGTTATGGTTTGTGAGATATAGGACCCCAGAATGCAGATGAGCAGGCAGAGTGATGAAAGTGAAAAAAGGCTTAATTACAAAAACTCACACTGAGCAGGAGGCAGGAACAAAACAAACGGGCAGGCAAGACAGGCATGACATAATCAAAAAGACAAGACTTGGTTAGAGAACAAGACATGAGCATGAGAAAAATGTTTCCGCGATGACTAACTGAACAGGTGTGTCTATATGGAGCGAAAACCAGGTGGAGCAAGGAGACAGGTTAAGTTGGACAGGTGAACCGAATAAACTTAATTGACAGACAGAACAAAACGTGGCTGCGGCAAAAACAGAAACTCTAATATACAAACAAAACCAAACTTGACAAAACATGAACAAGATGACAAAACTAAAGAATGACCAGGAAAATAACAGAAGCATGATTCAAAATCGGAGAAGAATAATAACAAAAGAACGAGTTAAAACCTTAACTGTGAAAAACATAAGAAGAAACCAGAAACCAAAAACCAAACAACCCCAAATCATAACACCATATTTACCAAGCTTCCCTTTTGACAAATGTATATCTGAATATCATTCAGGAAGTATTATTGTAAATAATTAAATATGCTAATTTAACATTGAAGTTCTTAAAGTATGATTCCTCTGGTCAGATTGTGAAAACAGTCCGTCATTAAGCCATGCTTTTATTTTAAAAGTGGGTCCATAAACGTGATTTCCTCTTAGTAGTGAAGGATTCTCCCAGAGTCAACAGGGCGCAGTAAACTATCCCGACCAACAGCGATATCTACCAAAAAATTCACAACGTCCTGACTTCTTTAGCAACATGACAGAAGTTAGCTGTTCCTGCCAGGTCCTGCCAGGTCAGTGGAAAGCTCCGCTCCCCTCTTCACCAGAGTGTCCAAGACATGCGGCCGCAGATCAGAGGATACAACAACAAAGTTGATCATCGAACTCCAGCCTAGGGTGTCCTGGTGCCAAGAGCACATATGGACACCCTTATGCTTGAACATGGTGTTAGTTATGGACAATCCATGATGAGCACAGTAGTCCAATAACAAAACACCACTCAGGTTCAGAACAGGAGGATCCATTCCTCCCAACCACATCCCTCCAGATCTGACTGTCATTGCCAACGTGAGTGTTAAAGTCCCCCAGCAGAACAAGGGAGTCCCCCGGGGGGGGCGCTCTCCAACACCCCCTCTAAGAAAGGGTGGGTAGTCTGAACTGCCGTTTGGTGCATAAGCACAAACAACAGTCAGAACCCGTCCCCCCACCCTTAGGTGGAGGGAGGCTACCCTCTTGTTCACTGGGGTGAACCCCAACGTACAGGCGCCAAGATGGGGTGCAACAAGTATGCCCACCCCAGCTCAGTGCCTCTCTCAAAGGGCAACTTCTCTACCTCGCATTAACAGAAATCAGTTTACAAAGCACCATCTCTGTGGGAGTAAACAATAAGACTGTGTAGAGCATCGGTTAGGTCCAAGTACAGGCTAAACAATCTAAGCCTGGATCTCGTCCTCGTCGCTCATCCTGTACTCCAATGAGAGTCACATGGTAAATATGCAACCAATCAGAGAGCAGTTCACTGAGGAAGGTCCACAGGACTGGAAGGCAGGTAGAACATGTTTTTAGGCACCAGGTAGATGGATGAGTGTAGAAATGATGTACAGCCATCATGTAACCAGGGTAATTTTTCCCATTTCCCTTTGAAATTTCCCCATTTCTATTATATTAACTTTTTATTATTAATTTGAGTATTTTTTTCTTCTTTACTATTTTATGTTTGTGGTTGAAATTAGGTTCCCCAAAAATTTATTTTCTTAAAGAATATTTTTTTCTCTTATTTTATTAATTTAAAGATGTATAAAAAAAAAAACAGCCTCCTTTCTTTTTATTTTCTTCAGTATTTTGTTTCCTGTCATTTAGAATATTTGTCATGTGATTTCATTATCGCATGACTGGTAATAGTAAGCCACCATCATTGTCTCATTAAACAGCTTCTGCTCATCATGCTAGATGGGAGATGATATTACGTAGCTGCCACAGGTAGTCTTCAAGCTGTTTGTTAGCCGTTATCTAAGGCCAGATTCCTGAGTTCCTGATTCCTGTCTGTTGCCGAAAGCGTCGGAGGGAAAACCATGCTGGCGCGCTGGTAAAGCTCCACAAAAGAGGACTTCGCACACCACTGCCTTCAATCCACCTGGCAAATGTGCGCTTTTTAAGCAACAAGATGGACGAGCTGCTTCTTCTCACCGGTAAAAACTGAGACCTCCGTGGATCAGCGGTTCTCTGCTTCACCGAGACATGGCTGAGTGAAAACATCCCGGACCGAGCACTGCTGATGCCGGACTTCCAGCTGCTCAGAGCGGATCGCAGCACAGAGCTATCGGGGAAGAAGCGAGGAGACAGAATCTGCTTTTATATAAATGAAGGTTGGTGCAGAGATATAAAAGTTCTGGAGAAACATGTAGTCCTGATCTGGAGTCATTTTCCATAATCTGTAAACCGTTTTATTCACCGAGAGAGTTTTCCTCGTTTATAATAATCGGCTCATATTTTCCACCGCATGGCTGAACTTCTGCTGCTGAAAAACATCTTGATGATCTGATTACAGACCTGGAGAAAAAATACACGGACTCTTTCATCATAATACTGGGAGATTTTAACAGAGCAAACCTCTCCAATGAACTCCCCAAATACAGACAGCATATTAAGTGTCCCACCAGAGACAAAAACACACTGAACCATTGTTACACAGCTTTAAAGGACTCATATCATGCTGTTACCAGGGCTGCTCTGGGTTTTTCAGATCATTATCTAATCCACCTCATCCCAACCTACAGACAGAGACTAAGAGCTTCCAAACCCAAGGTTCACACTGTTAAGAAGTGGACTGAGGAATCAAAGCAGATGCTACAGGCCTGCTTTGAATGCACAGACTGGACTGTTTTTGAAACTTCAACGACTGACTTAAACCAACTAACTGATGTGGTGACATCATACATCAGTTTCTGTGAGGACATGTGTGTGCAGACCAAGACCTTCTGCACCTTTGGGAACAACAAGCCATGGTTTACTCCACACCTCAGGAATCTGCGCAGGGAAAAGGAAGAAGCTCACAGCAGTGGAGATTGGGCGCAGTACAGGCAGGCCAGGAACAGACTAACAAAGGAGATCAAAGCAGCTAAGAGAAGCTACAGTGAGAAGCTGAAGAACATCCTTTCTACTGGTGATGGTTCAGCTGTATGGACCGGTCTGAGAAACCTGACTGCACCTCATCGGACTCGTCTGTAAAACTCCTGAAGTTTGCAGATGACACCACTGTCATTGGACTGATCCAGGACGGTGATGAGTCTGCATACAGACAGCAGGTGGATCAGCTGGTACATTGGTGCGGTCAGAACTACCTTGAACTGAACCCACTCAAGACTGTGGAAATGGTGGTGGACCTTCGGAGAACACCACCCCCATACACCCCCCTCACCATCCTCAACAACACTGTATCGGCCGTGGACCACTTCAGGTTCTTAGGAACCACCATCTCTGAGGACCTGAGATGGTCTTCACACATAGACACTGTTCAAAAGAAGGTCCAGCAGAGACTGTACTTCCTGAGGCAACTCAAGAAGTTCAACCTTCCACAGGAGCTGCTGGTCATCTTCTACACTGCCATCATTCAATCTGTCCTGTCTTCATCCATCTCAGTGTGGTTTGGATCATCCACAAAACAGGACAGGTCCAGACTGCAACGAATAATCAGGACTGCAGAGAGAATAATCAGGGCTGACCTTCCCTCCATCCAGGACTTATACAGGTCAAGGGTCAGGAAAAGAGCTGCTAAAATCTCTGCAGACCCCACACACCCTGCACATAAACTGTTCAGAGTTTTACCTTCAGGTGGCGCTACAGCGCACTGTTTACTAAAACCAGCCGCCACAGAGACAGTTTCTTCCTCCAGGCTGTTTCTCTGATGAACATTCAATAGAGTACAAAACAACAGCACACAGATGTTGCAAATGCACCTTTTTATTATACATGTGTACATTGTAAATTGTAAATATGTATATTCTGTAATGCAAAAACAAAACCAAAGATAAAGTGTACCGGAGCCAAATTCCTTGTTTGTATGTACGAACTTGGCAGTAAATCTGGTTCTGATTGTGATTCTGGGTGTTGAACTGATGAACTTTTTGCCTTCACAAGAAAAAAAGATTTGCGGGGATGCATGAAGTTAAATTTTCAAGTACTTGACTGTATATATATTCTTTCCTAAATATTTGCTAAATACAAATCACTATATTGTTTTCAGTGTGTGTTTACAAGGTAGCACTTCCCTCCAGTAGCCAAACCAAGAATCTTCTGATTTAGCTTCATTATTAATTAACTCATATAAATCCTATTTCGGATACATATACATATATGTTACAATCAGCACATGAATGTGAATAACTGAATTTGAACATATTGAGAAGGTAGTGTTTTTTTTTAAAAACAGGGTTGTGGATTGATGATGGTTCTAATAGATGAGATTCTGGTTCTGGCCAACGTGGTCTTCTGTCCCACTTAGTAAAAACTATCCAGCCAGAATGTTTTTTTTTGAGGCAATTAATTGTCTGGATTATAGTCATATTCAATAAATTAGAATATATGTTCCAACGAGGATTGTTTGTCAGAAGTATTTTTTTGTTGTTGCAAATAACAACATTTAAGCATTTATAAAACATTTCTTTCAAAAATCCCACATTTCTGTATCAAAAAAGTTTTTTTTTTTATTGGTCTAATATTCTAATCTTAAATGTTTTTATTGGCCTGTAAGCAGAAAATCCTCATAATTAACAGAAATAACGGCTTAAAAACATCTGTTTGTGTGCAGTTAATGTGTTTCACTCAATGAGCTAAGTTACTGAAATAAATTAGCTTTTAAACAATATTTATTCAATGGGTCTGTATTATGCATGTTGCTGTTGCAGTCAAATGAGATTTTGCACACGCAAAAAAAAAGTTTTGTTTGTCACCGCTTTTAAAATGATTCTCCTGTTTGGCTTCTTCTTCTCATCATCTTCTGATGCTCCTCATTTAACTTCCAGCTTCATTTAATCTCTTCTCAGCTTTCTCTTCCGTCTCCACCTCCCTGGAACACAGAAATAAAAATAATTGGTGAGGTGTCTAAAATGCTAATTGTTTGGGTTTACTAATTATCCCAGCATATGCTGTTTGAAGTGTCATATTTGTGCTTTCGTCTCCCTGTTATTTGCAGTTTTATGCTGCAGACAGAGAACAGAGGCTGTCGAGACGCTTTGGAGTCTCACTAAATGATTTTTCTTTCTCTGAAGCAGCAGTAACAGTTTATAATGGTGGACCTTCATGGCTGACAGCTGATGGACAAAACTAAAAAACTAAACATCTGTGTTTTGGATGTAATTAGTCAATTTATTCCATCTGTGGCTCTTGTGCTTAATAGCTAACAAATGAACAAACACATGCAGACAGAACATTTGCTGATCTGCTTTAAATATGAAGGCCATGCTGGTTGGGTTCTTTGAAAACATTAATTTTCAGCAGGCTTTTCCAATTTTTGCACTAGGAAATTAAATGTATGTAGACAGTTATTAGGGATTTGTTCATTAGAATGGATGAGATGAGATAAAATGGCCTCATTCTGGTCCAGCCTTTCATCCCTATAAAGCAGTGGTGTCCAAACTTATTGTCATGTGGGACAAAATCCTTCAGACAAAACTTCATTTATTTTTAAATAAATAAAAAATATATATTGTTTTTTTACCTGCTCAAGAATAACTTCAGCATGCAATGTTTTATCTGAACAAATAGGCTATCTATTGGAAACAGATGTGTAAATCATTGTAAAACCTAAGAAGCATTTTGCAAGTTATTAAACAGAAAGCATCCAGTATGCAAAGTGTGTTGGGCTTCGCTGAAAGTAAATAGAAGGGAATGTGTTCCTTTTTTTAAGAATTTTTGGGTTGCTCCTTTCTTTAAAAATAACACTTGCTGTATTTAGCCAAGTTTTAGAAATTAATAATAAAACCAGATTTGGGTACAAGTCAGTAGATAATGTGATCATATTTACCATGATCTTAAGGAAAAGACAAAAAAGTGTGGTTATTATACCTAACCCTGTAAGAAGATTTTAATTTGTCTGTAATAATTTTGCACCTAATTAAAAATGAAGTCTCAACCTGCGTCAACCACATTTGCTGGCATGTCTAATGTGTATTATTCTTGAATTGCAGTTAATCAGCCCAGAGGCCACACTATGAACACCCCTGCTAATCAGGTACATCTAAAGAAATTGAATACCATGAAAAAGGGCAGTACTTTTGGTCCCTTATTTCAAAATCAAAAGTTATATTTTATATAGATTCATCAAACAGAGTGAAAAAGGCCAAGCCTTTATTTCTTAATTCTAAAGATTCTGGCTTACACAGAATAAAAATCCAACATTCAGGGTCTCAGCACATCAAAATATTACATCATATCAAGAAAAATGATATGTTAAACAGAAATGTCAGGATTCTAAATATTATGTTCATTTCTATGCTCTCTGTACCTGGTCTTGGCTCCTTTTGCATGAATTACTGCATCAATGCGGTGTGGCATGGAGGAGATCAGCCTGTGGTGCTTTAATAGTGGCCTTCGGGTAATCTGCATTTTTGGTTCTGGTGTCTATTCCTCTTGACAGAACTCATAGGGCCAATTTCGCAGTCAACACTTAAATAAAACCAGGACTAAACTACTCTAGTCTAACTTAATCCACACTAATCCAATTGCTTTCTGAGATGTTGTTTAACTTCAGATTAACTTGTTCCAGACTACAGAGTCTCTGACTAAGGTAATCAATGACCAGTCAGATCATATGTTGGAAGCTGAATCAGATTAACAATGTGCACCTGGTGCAAAGGTAATGTTGCTCTGAAAGCTTGGGGTGGAATTTCCCTATTATAAATTTTAGCAGTCTATGTTTATGGAACAGGAGGTTGACTTCTGACCAAACATGAACAATGGAAAAAGAAAGCATTCAAAAAAGTCCAGTGGAAGTGAAAAGATGCTTTTTAAGGAAATTATTTCAAAATATCACATACTAAAAACATCAAAATACAGCTGAAGAAAACAGCAGCCATTGCTCGTAGGGAGTGTTTCGAGACAGGTGGGCAACTCCCAGTGAGACCACAGACCGATGACCAGGGAGAATTGTTGACTGGGATGATTGAAAGCCAAAATCCCTTGGAAGGCATCCCAGATGATCATCATCTGGACAATTCAGGTGGGGAATCTTCAATACTCGTTACAATATGTGTCTGTGTGTATTTATTGTCCTGCTCAGGTAAGCTAAATAGTACCATCTTTTGCACTATGAATATAAAGAAGAAATATTCTTGAAATCTTATGTCTTGTAATGTAATTCTCTCCAGAAAAAGACAGCCTGAGCTTGAATCACATGTTGGAGGAGCCAGAACAGTCAGAAAAATTAGATGATGAAGCAACAGCAGCACCTAAACTTCAATGTTTTCCAAACAATGCCTCTGTTGACCTTGTGCCTTTATGAAATAAAAATGTTCCGTTACAATCACAATTCAACCAAAATTTATTCAGTAGTGAACCATATTTTCTCTTCATCTTCACTACCATTTTCAAAATGATACAAAATGTAGTCAAACAAAATCAAACAGATCACTTGTGGATCATTCAATGGCTTCCAGCTTTTCTTTTTCTTTATGAAAAGTGCTGCACAGCAAAGCTGTTTCCATAAGCATGTCCAGTTTCGTCATTGGCTACCTCCATGGAAACATGTAGTTCTATTTCATCCCTACTGACCGCCAGATGTGGTGCTTCAAGCACTGAATGATCATCCTTGCGCATGCGCAGGTCGAGAAATTAATAACAACATGGTCACATGTGACCTACCGGTGGCTCACGTGAGTCTGTATAGTCACATGACACCGGGAGCCCAGTCCCTTCTTCTCACGCGCAGGTTGATGAATGCAGGTGTTGACTTGTGTTTGTTTGTTCCTCGTTCCTCTTGCTGCTGGGAGCCTCGTGATCATTTGTGGTCGGAGCTGCGGATGGTTCTGCCCTCCAGAGGCTGCGCAAGCTGCCTTTTCTTCCAGGGTTCTGGTAAGTTTGTTCGGCTCGCCGGTAGCCTTTTCTGCTCGTGCTGAGTCCATTTAGTTTTCGGCAGTGGTTTACTGCTCGCTTTTGTTTCTTCCTGTTTTTCCGACTTGCGGGTGACGCTTCTGCTCGTGCTGAGTCCTATGGCTTGTTGCTGTAACAGGGTCTTGACGGCGTTTTTTCTGCCCGTTCGACCCCATCTGTCCACTGGGTCATGGACAACCTTTGTTGTGCGTCCTGTTCAGCTCCCTTACAGCTGGAGGACGGTCATGACGTGTGCCCTCCCTGCCTTGGAGTTGACCATCTCAGGGAGGCACTTTCAGATCATGCCTGCTCTAATTGCAGTGTTCTGCCCCGAGCGGTGCGGTTGGCCCGGCTGTCCTCAGTGGAGCAGCTTGTTGACTGGGCGGTCTCTGTCCAGCAGGATCCGTTGCCACTTGGACAGGGTGCGGCCTCCACGAAATGGTCTGCTGAGGATGTGCCCTTGGCGTCTGGGAGGAGAGCCAAGCGGCGCGGGCCCCCGGGACTGTCCTCTAGAGTGGACCAACTTTCTACAGAGCTGGCCCAGATGAAGGCCCTCCTTCAGTCTCTCCGGGAGGATGGTGGTTTACAGCTGGACGTTCCCCTGGCCCAACCTGCTCCATCTAGCACCTTCTTTAGGAATCGTGATGCCGAGGGCGCCTTTGTTGTTCCTCCCTCGGCAGAGTACGTTCAGGAGATGCATGCTTGCTGGAGGGACACAAGGGCCTTTTCCCACCTGACAGTGGATGGCAGGGCCCTGGCTGCCATGCACGAGGCGCCCAGGTTCGGGTTGGGCTGCATGCCCCCTGTCGAGTCTGACATCGGCTCCCTCATCGTTCCTCCTGATGAGGCGTTGAGGCCTAATGCCCGTTGTCCACAACCACAATGCCGTGTCACGGACGATCTGCTGTGTAGGGCCTACGACTCAGGTGCCCGGATGGGCCGCATAGGGAACTCACTCTCCCATCTAATGTTGGGCCTCTCCTCTTCATTGGAGTCGGTTCCCTTGGACCAGTCGACTCAGGGCTTGTTGGACCCATCTCTGCGGGCCTTTGCCCTGATGACGCGTGAGCTTGGACGCAGGCTCTCTACGCTGGTCCATGCTCACGCGCCAGGTGTGGCTGGCGCAATCGCCCCTAACCGAGCCTTGCAGGAGAACGCTGAGGGCTCTTCCTGTGGTTCCAGGGGAGGTCTTTGGTTCCACCGCGCTGGAGGCCTTGGAGCCTACAGCCCAGACCTCAAGACCACGGCAGCAGCTGGCGGGTCTCCATAGACCTCCCCGCTGGCCAGTCGCTGCTGGGGCAGCTGGGGGCTTAAGAAATCTTTGCTTGATCAAGATGACTTAATAAATTACAAACCTATATCCAATCTTCCATTCTTATCTAAAATTCTTGAGAAAATAGTTGCTAATCAAATGTGTGAACATTTATACAGCAATGACCTGTTTGAAGAGTTTCAGTCAGGTTTCAGAGCTCATCATAGCACTGAAACAGCTCTGCTGAAAGTCACTAATGATATTCTTATGGCCTCAGATAATGGACTTGTGTCTGTTCTGGTTCTGTTAGATCTCAGTGCTGCATTTGATCCAGTCGACCATAATATTCTCTTAGAAAGGCTGGAATATGCTGTAGGGATCAGGGGAACAGCACTAGGCTGGTTTAAATCTTATCTGTCTGACAGATTCCAGTTTGTTCATGTAAATGATAAATCATCTTTAAACTCCAGGGTTAATTGTGGAGTACCACAAGGTTCAGTACTTGGGACAAGTCTCTTTACTATATATATGCTTCCAATAGGTCAAATTATCAGGCAGCATGGGATACATTTTCACTGTTACACTGATGATACTCAGGTTTACTTATCCATAAATCCTGATGAGCCCAACCAGTTAGATAGACTACAAGCATGTCTTGAAGATATAAAAACTTGGATGAGTTTAAATTATTTGCTTCTAAATTCAGACAAGACAGAAGTTGTTGTCTTTGGACCAGAGTCTTTAAAAAAGAAACTGCTTAGTCAATAATTTAACCTGGATGGCATTAAATTGACCTCTGATAATAAAATAAAAACCTTAGTGTTATTTTTGACTAGGACATGTCATTTAAATCCCATATTAAACAGGTTTCTAGGATTTCCTTCTTTCACCTCCAGAACATTGACAAAATTAGAAATATCCTATCCAGGAGTGACGCTGAAAAACTAGTCCATGCATTTGTTACTTCAAGGCTGGACTATTGTAATTCTTTACTATCAGGATGTCCACAAAATGCAGTTAAAAACCTTCAGCTGATTCAAAATGCTGCAGCAAGAGTTCTGATGAAAATTAAAAAGAGAGATCATATTTCTCCTATTTTAGCTTCCCTTCATTGGCTCCCTGTTAAATCCAGAATAGAATTTAAAATTCTCCTCCTCACATATAAAGCCCTTAATGATCTAGCTCCATCATACATCAGAGATCTGATTGGTCCATATGTTCCTAACAGAGCACTTTGTTCTCAGACTGCAGGTTTACTGGTGGTTCCTAGAGTCTCTAGAAGTAGAATGGGAGGCAGATCCTTTAGTTATCAGGCTCCTCTCCTGTGGAACCAGCTCCCAGTTTTAGTCCGTGAGGCAGACACCCTGTCTACTTTTAAGGCTAGGCTTAAAACTTTCCTTTTTGATAAAGCTTATAGTTAGAGTGGCTTAGTTTATCCTGAACTATCTGTGTAGTTATGCTGCTATAGGCTTAGGCTGCTGGAGGACATAATGACCACTTTCACCCTCTTCGCTACATTCTCACACTACTCTCCAATTCTGCATTATTTGCTGTTATTTCAGCTTTTAACTTTGTTCTCTCTTTTCTCTTCCTAGAAGCTACACCTGGCCTGACTCTGTGTCTACCTGTGACACCTTTCTGGAGAGGGGCATCGTCCAAGCTTCTGCTGGCAACAACTTAATGCTCACCTTCTACAGATGATCCACATAGCCCTGTCTTTCAGTGTTTAACCCTTTCTCTCTCCTAGACATGGCTACTGACTGACCTTTTACTGTAACTAACTCTATGTTCTCTCTTTCAGACTCTAACCTTGAAAACTGGATCAGAGTTTATCTGTACTTTCTTTCTAGATGAAACGACTAAAGGAGCTGTCAAGTTTAAACAACCTAAAATACTTATAACATCACAAAAAGAAGAGAAAGACAAAGAATTAGTTATTTTACTCGCTGCGAGGAGAACGGACAGAGATGTGCTTTCAGTTACAAATCTCTCTACCGCTCTAAAAACCATCTGTCCACACCTCTCTTTTTATTATCTTTGGGGTGGTCCCTAGTTACAATAAACGTTGCTGCTTCTGAAGGGTGGGAGAAAAAAGCAGCAACGTGTCATAGGTCATGCCACACCATTATCTTGTACAAACACACTTGCACAGTCTCCATAATCTTAAGATATGTGCGTCTTTTGTTCAGCACAATCAGCCATTATCTTTGTGATGTCCTCAACTGTGACTGCATCATCCCGGCTCCACCTTTCCTCCTTGCCTGCAAACAACTCATCACATGTTTATTTACACATACAACATGAAAGGTTAGAAAGGTCAAATAGCAGAGTTAACAACAAGGGAGGAATTATAAGATAAATCTATATACAATTATTCCAACAGGAGCTACATCCATTAACATTTACTTTTCCTTCCCATAGAAAGTACTCCTGGATCAGTGCTTCTTTGTTCTCTTTGTGTCTCTGCTCTGTTCTCTCAAACCCCCAGTCGGTCGTGGCAGATGGCCGCTCACACTGAGCCTGGTTCTGGTTCTGCTGGAGGTTTCTTCCTGTTAAAAGGGAGTTTTTCCTCTCCACTGTCACTACATGCATGCTCAGTATGAGGGATTGCTGCAAAGTCAACACCAGTGACTGTCCACTGTCTCTACATGCTCATCCAGGAGGAGTGAATGCTGCAAGTCACTGACTGGATGCAATCTGCTGGGTTTCCTTAGATAGAAAAACTTTTTATCCAATTTGAATAAATAACTGAACTGTTCAATGATTAGGATTAATTGGAATGTATGAACCTGACTGTTGTGAAGAACCTTGAGACGACATGTGCTGTGAATTGGTGCTATATAAATAAACTGAATTGAATTGAATATTTCTCAATTGAGTGACAAAAATTATAAACTTTTTATTCAAATCTTTTGGCATGTATAAATAGGTTCACCACATTCAAACTGGTGAAAAATTTAAAATTGTGGTAGCAAAGAAACCTCATTGGAAATAAAGAAAATCAATGAAGGTTGTTGGCACTGCTAAAAATAAGATTGGGATTTAAATTGAAAATTAATAATTTAAACATCTGAAAAACTTTGTGTTTTTTTCTTTACATGTGGAGATTCTCTGGGTACTCCTCCCACTGTCTGAATCATGCACATAAAGGTCATTTGTGATTCTAAACTGTATGTTTACAGGACTCTTGGTCTGGTGGCATTTTGTCCTTTGGTCTGTCCACAAATCTTGTGTTAAGATGAGCCCCCGGTGTCCACTTCCATATGTTCTCCAGTCATCCACCGACACCAGCCACATCCTACGATGGTGCCTGCTAAACAAGCCACATTCACAGAACCTTCACAGAACCACTGCTGCTCCACATCAGAAGGGATACGTTGTGTGGATGGATGGAATCAAATGAAGGAGCTGAAACAGAAGTAGAAACAAAGATGAGTCTAATCGGGCCTGCAGTAAATTTGATATCTTTGGTGTTATAGCATAGCATGGGGTCACACCTCAAACTGATGGAGAACATCTGCAGTGTTTGTTTCCTGCACGTCTTTCAGGGATGCATCATACAAAGACCCACTGAGATCGCTGAAACTTACGAAAGATCTGAGCAGTCCACTGATCGCATTCAGAAGATACCACACTAACAGCAGCTGTTTGTATCCCATAATCCCATTTTTATCGTAGGTCTGTAATTCTAGACAGAGCAAAACTAGAAAATGTAAACAGACTTTCCCAAACAATAACTGGGATTTATAAAAGGAAGATGTGTTGCAGGAAGTACATCAGCTGACCTATCAGGATGTTTTTACTCAGTTTAACCCTGATGAGGTGAAGTGGAAATAAAAACGAAGCATTGACACCATCTATGAATTTTAATGGTGGAAAAGCTAAAATGGCAAAATAATTAAATATGAAAAAACCCAGCTTTTTCATCTGTTAGAAATAAAATTAAAGAACACTTTCAAGTTTTATGTGTTTAACTTCATGTGTTTTTTCTAAAGGTGGGCCACATTTTCACATTTATAGATTATTATTAGCTCTTTAAACCTCAGCATCCTCTTAAGGCTACAGGCCCCCAGAGTCTGACTGGGGCCCCCAGAGTCCTAGAGTTATGGTTTATGAGCTGAGCTGACCCATTTAATGGAGTAAGGTGTGATTACATCTTGGAGAGCTTAATTTAGATAGCAGCCAAGTGATCTTCTCCTTCTGTTGGCGGCTTCTTATTAAATCTATGCAGAAATCAATGCAGAGGAGTCCATTGGTCGAACAAAGCAACAGTTGGAAGATTTATTATGTGTTTGGTTAATCTATCGATTTATAATGTGGTGGAAGCTATCAATGTTGTTTTTCCTATTAGATGAAGTAAACATTGCTCGCCATGAGTAATGGGTTTTGACCCCCCCCCCACACACACACACACACACACACATGCACATACACTGAATGGGACACTTTTAATCTCAGAGAAATATGTGCGCCCATTTACACAACGTAGAAGGATAAATACAAACCGGGTTAAAGAAATAAAAAGCTCACAGAGACCTAGTGCAAATGCAACCTAAAAGAAGCTGACCCACATCCTTAACACAGGCAACAAATTCACAACAGAGATATTTTTATGAATTATTGCTCTATCACAATGCACACCCTTACTGTTATGAAGAGGGGTTCACAGCAGAGTCAACAGTCAGGAACAGAAGTTAGAAGCAGGAATTAAATGATGCCAACGTCACATCAATCTACATTTAATTCATCTGAACACACACACATACAGAACAATGATGGGTGGTGTTATCCACCCTTACACAGGTGGAGCCTGCCGAGTCTTCAGATCAGTAGATGCATGAGTTCTTGACACATTGCTGCATGTAAACATAAAGGATCTTCATTGGTTATTGGTCTCCATGAGCCTACATCCAGCTCCTGATGCAGGCCCTGGACTAGTATCAACTGGTGCTGATCCAGAACCTGTTTACAGTATGTGTTTTCTGCAGAGTAAACAGAGCTAACTGGTACTGATAAAGCACCAACACCAACTCACCACTGTTGACTGAAGGTCCATATTTCTGCTGGGTCATAAATAGGCTGTTTATTTAAATATGTGGTGAAGTTAGACAAAATGAAATATGACCAAAAACATTTTAACTGGTAAAAATGCCCTTATCATTGGGCAAGGGTTAGGATCAGTTTAGAACCCTGAGACAAGCTGAATATGAAACTGAAAACTAAGAAATATCTAATCTGCAGCCAACGGGATGAAACATGATTTCCTGATGGCTCAAATAGGGACATTTTTCAGTTTTCTTAAACCTTGAACAGTTCAGATTAAAACAGCATTAAATATTTCTGTATCATGCTGGTATCTGATCTTAGTTTGAATTTCTGTTAGATGAACCTGTTTCTACTGACCAACCATCCGGTTTGATATTGTCAGACTCATCCATAAAACCCTGTTAGATGAAATGTATTTCCAGCTGACAAGATTTAAACATCTCCTCTCAGATATCTTATTCCAGCCTTTACTTCCTGCATTCAATTGGTTGGCTCTTAATTGATGCTGAACATCATCTTTGTGTGCTGATGTCTCTGTAAAATAAAATTGTTTTGTTGTTTAGAGGAATATTTCTAGAAGCACTCCTGACTCTCCATGCAGATTATATTTCCCTCCTCCATCTCTTCAGACAGTCTGAGTTCAAATCCACTTTTTCCCACTCAACAAGTATTCTGTTTTTCTGTGTTTTCTCATGATGCAGTAAATAAAGTTGTAAATGACCTTTGACCTGGTTTAAACTTTAAGGTTTTATGCCAACCAGTTGCAAAAGCTGTGTGTGATTTAGGGCAAATTGTGATCAGGGCTGCCTGAATGAAACTGCTGAATAAACGTCTCTGCAGCTGCAACAGTGATCAGATTTCTATAACCTCATCATGTGTTCAGTGAGTCTAGAAAAACATACTAATGAAAAGACAAAAGATGTGTGAGTATTCAACTGGAACCATAAGTAAAAAACTGGATATCTTCATTTCTGTTGGTCATACCTGCCATGAATCTGAAATTGTGTTGGTTTCTTCTCTCCTTCTCTTGGTGCAGTGCTGTTGTTTAGCGGATACTAAAATATTTCTATAACTATCAGTGTTTATTCATCACTGTTGAACCAGTGATGAATAAACAAACTAAATATTCTGGACGAGTATCTCACATGAAGACCTTTATTTGCTGACATCACCTTCATTTGTCTGCTGCACACAGAGAAATCGGGAATAATTCCGAAGCTCTTGAATCCAGCTGGGTCCAGTAAAAAATACCCAGATTCACAGAAACAAACACAACTGTGATCATTAGTGAGATGAAAACAAGCAGATCTCCACTTGAAATGAGCTTCGCTTCTTCCAACACTGACGAAGACAAAGATGGGAAGGCAGAGATGTGGAGGAAGGCTTTCTTCACTGCTGACTGAGGATGAAACATGACTGAAAGACCTCTGAATCCATCACAGAGAGCTTTAAGAACAAACTGTCGTACTGAACTGTGGCACATCTGTCAAAACATTTTCTCTGTGTGACACAGACAATCTTAAAGCTACAATTACAAAAACAACCACTAACATGAGCTGAATCACCGTGATTCTCGTGCACACACACACACACACACACACACACACACAGAACCATGCATGGTTCACATGCAGATTACGTGCAATAAAAAAAGACTAGAAACAATTTTCCTATTTTAAATGTCTCAGGATGGGCTGAAAGTTTTCAGATCTTTCTTTTGTTAACTTTAAAGAACCTTTCAGATAATACTTGTAAACATCTGGTTGTTGGGTCCAAAAAGATTTGAGGCTTTTGTGGGACCAGGATGGAGTAGAAGACTTCTTAAGGGTTATTTGAGGGAGATATGGATCTTAAGGCTAGGATTTGGGTTAGGGTTAGGTTTAAAAGTTCAGATGGGTCATCCTAGGGTTGAAATTAAAGGTGCACATCTAGGAAGATCATTTAAATAAAAATGATTATTAAAAACATCAGATGACAGTTTGACTGACATCCTCCTCTCCCCCAACTCCTCTGTAGAGTCCAGAGGACAGGCCACAACTGAACTCTGTGTAGAAAACATCCAAGTTGTCTGCTGACATACTGACATTGTTTAATCTTCACATTCAGCTGAAATATTAACATCAGTGATAATAAACTGATACACACTTCATGTAGGAATTCGACTCTGAGTCTCCAAGTTAGAAACTCTTGTCTCCTCCTGAAACACTCAAAGATACTGTGAACAAAACCCTAACACTTCACACAATATATGTGTGTTTCTTTGTCCTGCAGCATCCAGAAGGTCTGTCATTCTGTAAGCCTGTTTAAAGTCAGTCAGTCATTTTCTACATCGCTTCTTCCATAGTGAGTCGCAGGGAAGCCGGTGCCGATCTCCAGCAGTCTATAGGCAGGAGGCGGGGTCCACCCTGGACAGGTCGCCAGTCCATCGCAGGGCCCTGTTTAAAGTTTTTTATGATAAAATGAATAAAATGACACCCTGTAGTGATGGAATTATAGATCCAAACCTTACAGGCTATTGTCACAAAGGGGAGTTTTTAAGGAACCTCCAGACACTGTTCAGATACCTGAAGGTTTGGGCCAATACTAGCTGGTATTTAAAAGTGTTTATATTTTCAACCACCATGAGAAAAACGCAGTTCCATCTAAAGAAATCCAACACCTTATGATAAAGCTACTTTGATGCTGTTGTTTATATAGATATATAGTCTTTAATGTAATCTATGGCTTTTGCTAAATGGTTAAATGTCAGGAAAGTCCTACTAGAACAGCAGAACTATTGGGAACTCAACAGACTGAATGCTGACACCAAAGTAAGTTTAGGGGTGTGCACACTTATGCAGCCAGGTCATTGCAGATTTTTCCTCTTCAGATGTTTCCCTCTAACAGATTTAATTGATTTGCAAATGTAGATATCATATTTACCTTAGCCAGTGTAACATTGGCTTCTCCTCTGGGGACAATAAAGACACTTTCTAAATGTAGATCTTTCTAGTTCAGAATGTAGATTTTAAGGTGAAGAGTTTTATTCTTCCACCACTTTCCAAACACTCTCATCTTCCTATAAATACTTCTGAAATCTAATAGTCTATCTCAGAGTCCTTATTTATTACATCTTTTTAGATTTAATAATTTTAAAAAGATTTAAACACCAAGTGATCATAGTTCATCACCACTAAATTTAGAGACTCAATTTTCAGCTCAGCTCTTCCTTCATGACAATAAATTGCAGAAATATTATACGTTACTGCAAGCAAAGCTCTGACCCACATCCCACTCCATCTTGCCATCATAAGGTACTTTACTGGTTTCCTGCTTAAATAGTCTAGTGGAATAAATCCCAAATCAGACTAAGTTCTTCTTTTAATCAACCTTAGCTTTGACTTCATAAATAACATGTATAATAATTTATATACATCTAAAGTAGATGAAGATTAATCTGTAGCCTTTCAAAGGAGTGTGTGAACCCCTGGAGTTTACATCCAGTGTATGTACAGTATAACATAAATATGACAGTAAACATAACATATATATATATATATAAATATATATGTGTGTGTGTGTGTGTGTGTGTGTGTGTGCTTTACTGTCTCCTGCAGCCTGTTGCTGTTTTTATTTGTTTGCCAGCATCCAGAAATATTCCCTGTATCATTATTTCTTCCTGCTGTCAAAATAACAAGACATTCTTCCAGCTCTTTGACACCCTCAAGTCATTTTTGTACAAAGATCTGCACAACCAACCATTTATGGTGTTTTTACCACAAGGTAAAAGCAAGTAGGATTCATGTGTGATGCAAGATAAAAAGATTCATGGGAAGAGCAACTAACGGAGGTCCAAGAGCTTCATCAATCAACAGCCCAGCAGATCATCCAGAGTCAGTTTGACACTGCTGCCTCCAAACTATAAGAGGCACGAGGTGCTTATATTACAGAACCAATTTCCCAGCTGTCTGTTTCTGCTGCTGGCTGCTGTTGGGCCGCCTGTCATCTGTTCACTTAGAGCAAGAAGAGCATCTGCAGGTCTGGATGTGAAGCCGTCACTGAACTTTTCTCTCTGTTTTCCTGTGTGGTGATGAGATGAGACAGATGTGTAGTCACAGCAGCTGTGTGATGGATGTCTGCAGGCACCTCCTCTGGTTGTGGCACACATAGATCTGTGTGTGTTTGTGATTGGCTGGATAAGTGGTTCATTAGGAGGTTATGATGCTTCCTACTTGATCTCTCTTGGTTTTCTGTCTGCTGCTCTTCAAAGGAAACCCCAGAGAGGTTAATAATTTCAGAAGAGGCAGAGGTAGATTTTAATTTGTAGAGCTGTCTGCTGAGACTGAGCATCAACCTTCTTCTGAACAAACAAAAGAGAGATACTTCATTGAGGGTAATTCGTTTGTGAATTAAAAACATCAAACTGTGTCACAACAAAAGATTTGGAGTCATTTTAAAATCATACAACCCAGTTTTACAGCAGATGTACAATTCTTAGAATGTATTTCTGCATGATGTTTGCATGTTCTGCTTGTGCTTGCATCCTGGTACCAGTCTGTTCTGTGTGTCTCTCTGATGGCCAGCAGACCTGTCCACGGTGTTCTCTGCCTCTTGCTCTTTGACCACTGAAGATTGGATGTTTAGAGTGATCCACGACTAAAGCTTTTGATTCAACATTAATTGGTGAAGCCAAGACATCATTCTCCCCAGCAACACCCTGCAGCTCCTCCTGGAGTATATAGTTTTTCCAGTGAGTTTTGGGTCTGTCCCATTTTCTCCTACCTGTGGGAAAAATGCCTGGAAAACCTTTAGCAGGATGCTTCCAGTAGCCATGACATTAAGAGCAAGACTTACTGGAAGTGATGGTCTGGCCCCAGAGAACCCTGATCTCAACATCATGGAGTGTTTCTGGGATTACATGAAGAGACAGAAGGATGTGAGAAAGCCTCCATCCACAGAAGATCTGTGGTTAGATGTTTGGAACAACCTACCAGCCGAGTTCCTTCAAAAACTGTGTGCAAGTGTACCTAGAAGAACTGATGCTGTTTTGAAGGCAATATATATATATATATATATATATATATATATATATATAGGTCATGACTATGAATATTGTAGGTTCACACTGTCGGGATCTGGGAGCCTGTCTGTTTTTTGCTTTCTGCTAACCTTATTCATCCAGCAGAGGGTGTCGAAGCTACAGGAGGAACGTGGACAGGTGTTTTCCATCTTCTGATTGCTGTGTTCGCTACTTAAGCCGTGGCTGCCTGCTACCCGTCGCCTGAGTGTTGAGCGTATGTGGTATCTGTAACCTGTGTGTGCGACAACCCTCAGATCGTTCCTCTAGCGCTTGGAGCTTTTGGATTACCTGTCTGGATTCTGTGTACCCTCCAGGACCGAGCAATCTTCAATCTTTCACTGGACCTATGCTACTCTACGGCAAGCGTACTCCTCCTGCAGACCTGTTCACCCTCCATCGTAACTTCAGCAATAATCAATATTTATGATATATATATATATATATATATATATATATATATATATATATATATATATATATATATATATATATATATTGCCTCTCCTTGAACCGTCACCTTAACGTGGTGGAGGGGTTTGAGTGCTCAAATGATCCTAGAGGCTATGTTGTCTGGGGCCTAAATGCCCCTGGTAGGGTCTCCCATGGCAAACAGGCTCTAGGTGATGGGTCAGACAAAGAATGGTTCAAGAACCCCTCATGAAGAACAAAATATCGAGGCACGTGACGTCGCCCGGTACGGCGGAGCCGGGGTCCCACCCTGGAGCCAGGCCTGGGGTCGGGACTCGTCGGAGAGCGCCTGGTGGCCGGGTTGCTCCTCGCGGGACCCGGCCGGGCCAAGCCCGAACGAGAGACGCGAGGCCATCCCCCAGTGGGCCCACCACCTGCAGGGGGAACCATGAGGGACCGGTGCAAAGAGGATTGGGTGGCGGACGAAGGTGGAGACCTCAGCGGCCCGATCCCCGGATGCTTAGGCTGGCTCTAGGGACGTGGAATGTCACCTCACTGGGGGGGAAGGAGCCTGAGCTTGTGCGGGAGGTCGAGAGATATCGACTAGAAATAGTCGGGCTCGCCTCCACGCACAGCGTGGGCTCTGGAATCCATCTCCTTGAGAGGGGTTGGACTCTCTTCTACTCTGGAGTGGCCCACGGGGAGAGGCGGCGGGCTGGTGTGGGTTTGCTTGTTGCCCCCCAGCTCAGCCGTCTCGTGTTGGGGTTTACCCCAGTGGATGAGAGGGTCGTATCCCTGCGCCTTCGGGTTGGGGACAGGTCTCTGACTATCATTTCAGCCTACGGGCCGAGTGGTAGTGCGGAGTACCAGGCCTTCTTGGCGTCCCTGTCGGGGGTGCTGGATAGTGCCCCTCCCGGGGACTTCAACGCCCACGTGGGGAACGACAGTGACATCTGGAGAGGCGTGATTGGGAGGAATGGCCTCCCCAATCTGAATCCGAGTGGTGTTTTGTTATTGGACTTCTGTGCTAGTCAAGGATTGTCCATAACGAATACCATGTTCAAAGATAAGGGTGTCCATCAGTGCACTTGGCACCAGGACACCCTAGGCAGGAGGTCGATGATCGACTTTGTTGTCGTATCATCAGACCTTCGGCCGCATGTTTTGGACACTCGGGTGAAGAGAGCGGCTGAGCTGTCCACTGATCATCACCTGGTGGTGAGTTGGATCCGCTGGAGGAGGAGAAAGCCAGACAGAATTGGCAGGCCCAAGCGCATAGTGAGGGTCTGCTGGGAACACTTGGCGGAGCCCTCGGCCAGGGATGTATTCAACTCCCACCTCCGGGAGAGCTTCGACCAGATACATAGAGTCCGAGTGGACCATGTTCTCCGCATCTATTGTCGATGCTGCTGCCCATAGCTGCGGCTGTAAGGTCTGCGGTGCCTGTCGTGGCGGCAATCCCAGAACCCGGTGGTGGACACTGGCAGTAAGGGATGCTGTTAAGCTGAAGAAGGAGTCCTATCGGCTGTGGTTGGCTTGTGGGACTCCTGAGGCGGCTGACGGGTACCGTGAGGCCAAGCGTGCTGCGGCCCGGGCTGTGGCAAAAACTCGGGCCTGGGAAGAGTTTGGTGAGGCCATGGAGAAGGACTACCGGTTGGCCTCGAAGCGATTCTGGCAAACCGTCCGGCACCTCAGGAGGGGGAAGCAGTGCTTTGCCAACACTGTTTATAGTGGGAGCAGGAGACTGCTGACCTCGACTGAGGACATTATCGGGCGGTGGAAGGAGTACTTTGAGGATCTCCTCAATCCTGCCATCACGCATTCCGTGGTGGAAACAGAGGCTGGGGACTCGGGGTTGGACTCTTTCATCACCCAGGCTGAAGTCACCGAGGTGGTTAAAAAGCTCCGCGGTGGCAAGGCTTTGGGGTTGGATGAGATCCGCCCTGAGTACCTCAAGTCTCTGGATGTTGTAGGGCTGTCATGGTTGACACGCCTCTTCAACATTGCGTGGCGGTCGGGGACAGTGCCTCTGGACTGGCAGACTGGGGTGGTGGTCCCCCTTTATAAGAAGGGGGACCGGAGGGTGTGTTCCAACTACAGGGGGATCACACTCCTCAGCCTCCCTGGTAAGGCCTATGCCAGGGTATTGGAGAGGAGAGTCCGACCGATAGTCGAATCTCGGCTTCAGGAGGAACAGTGTGGTTTTCGCCCCAGCCGTGGAACACTGGACCAGCTCTATACCCTCTACAGGGTGCTCAAGGGTTCATGGGAGTTTGCCCAACCGGTTCACATGTGTTTTGTGGACCTGGAGAAGGCATTCGACTGTGTCCCTCATGATGCCCTGTGGGGGGTGCTCCAGGAGTATGGAATCGGGGGCCCTTTATTAGGGGCCATCCGGTCCCTGTACGAGCGGAGCAGGAGTTTGGTCCGCATTGCCGGCATTAAGTCGGATCTGTTCCTAGTGCATGTTGGACTCCGGCAGGGCTGCCCTTTGTCGCCGGTCCTGTTCATAACTTTTATGGACAGGATTTCTAGGCGCAGCCAAGGGCCGGAGGGGGTCTGGTTTGGGGACCAGTGGATCTCGTCACTTCTTTTTGCGGATGACGTGGTCCTGCTGGCCCCCTCTAGCCAAGACCTACAGCATGCACTGTGGTGGTTCGCAGCCGAGTGTGAAGCGGCTGGGATGAGGATCAGCTCCTCCAAGTCCGAGGCCATGGTACTCGACCGGAAAAGGGTGGCTTGTCCTCTTCAGGTTGGAGGGGAGTTCCTGCCTCAAGTGGAGGAGTTTAAGTATCTCGGGGTCTTGTTCACGAGTGAGGGAAGAATGGAGCGGGAGATTGACAGACGGATCGGTGCGGCTGCCACAGTGACGGGGGCGCTGTGCCGGTCCATTGTGGTGAAGAGAGAGCTGAGCCGAAAAGCAAAGCTCTCAATTTACTGGTCGGTCTACGTTCCTACCCTCACCTATGGCCATGAACTTTGGGTCATGACCGAAAGAACGAGATCACGGATACAAGCGGCTGAAATGAACTTCCTCCGTAGGGTGGCCGGGCACTCCCTTAGAGATAGGGTGAGGAGCTCGGCCATCCGGGTGGGGCTCGGAGTAGAGCCGCTGCTCCTCCACATCGAGAGGAGCCAGTTGAGGTGGCTCGGCCATCTATACCGGATGCCTCCTGGACGCCTTCCTCGGGAGGTGTTCCAGGCACGTCCCACTGGGAGGAGGCCCAGGGGACGGCCCAGGACACGCTGGAGGGACTATGTCTCTCGGCTGGCCTGGGAACGCCTTGGGCTCCCCCTGGAGGAACTGGAGGAGGTGTCTGGAGAGAGGGACGTCTGGGCGTCTCTGCTGAGTCTGCTGCCCCCGCGACCCGGTCCTGGATAAGCGGAAGACGACGAACGAACGAACGATATATATATTGCCGTCTTTGTTTCTTACCTGCTCTTTTCCCCGCACAGTTGGAGAGACCAGACTCCTGTCACTTTCTTGTAGGATTTTAAGAAATAATAAACTTCTTTTCACCGTGAGATCATCTCTGCTTGAGTTCTTTCTGTATGTGGGTCAGATCAGTGTCAAAAATGATGTCAGAGAACTCAGGCCAGACAGACCCAGCAGAAAGTCTCAGTAGAACTCTGTCTGAACATTCTCACCAGATTCACTCACACGATTCAGCTCTCCGTTCACTTTCTGAACAGATCCAACAGAATAATCAGCAACTAGATCACACTGAAGGCATCAAAACTATGAATGAACACATGTGGAATTATATACTGAACAAAAAAGTGTGAAACAACCGAAAATATGTCTTATATTCTAGGTTCTTCAAAGTAGCCACCTTTTGCTTTGATTACTGCTCTGCACACTCTTGGTATTCTGTTGATGAGCTTCAAGAGGTAGTCACCTGAAATGGTTTTCCAACAGTCTTGAAGGAGTTCCCAGAGATGCTTAGCACTTGTTGGCCCTTTTACCTTCACTCTGCGGTCCAGCTCACCCCAAACCATCTCGATTGGGTTCAGGTCCGGTGACTGTGGAGGCCAGGTCATCTGGCGCAGCACCCCATCACTCTCCTTCTTGGTCAAATAGCCCTTACACAGCCTGGAGGTGTGTTTGGGGTCATTGTCCTGTTGAAAAATAAATGATGGTCCAACTAAACGCAAACCGGATGGAATAGCATGCCGCTGCAAGATGCTGTGGTAGCCATGCTGGTTCAGTATGCCTTCAGTTTTGAATAAATCCCCAACAGTGTCACCAGCAAAGCACCCCCACACATCACACCTCCTCCTCCATGCTTCACAGTGGGAACTAGGCATGTAGAGTCCATCCGTTCACCTCTTCTGCGCCGCACAAAGACACGGTGGTTGGAACCAAAGATCTTAAATTTGGACTCATCAGACCAAAGCACAGATTTCCACTAGTCTAATGTCCATTCCTTGTGTTCTTTAGCCCAAACAAGTCTCTTCTGCTTGTTGCCTGTCCTCAGCAGTGGTTTCCTAGCAGCTATTTTACCATGAAGGCCTGATTCACACAGTCTCCTCTTAACAGTTGTTCTAGAGATGTGTCTGCTGCTAGAACTCTGTATGGCATTGACCTGTTCTCTAATCTGAGTTGCTGTTAACCTGCGATTTCTGAGGCTGGTGACTCGGATGAACTTATCGTCCGCAGCAGAGGTGACTCTTGGTCTTCCTTTCCTGGGGCGGTCCTCATGTGAGCCAGTTTCTTTGTAGCGCTTGATGGTTTTTGCGGCTGCACTTGGAGACATTTTCAAAGTTTTCCCAATTGTTCGGACTGACTGACCTTCATTTCTTAAAGTAATGATGGCCACTCGTTTTTCTTTGTTTAGCTGCTTTTTTCTTGTTTCACAATTTTTTGTTCAGTATATAATTCTACATGTGTTAGTCATGAAAATAAAGACAAGTCTTTGAATGAGAAGGTGTGTCCAAACTTTTGGTCTGTACTGTATATATATATATATATATATATATATATATATATACATATATGGCCTCTTCTATGAGTGCCAGTTTTGCCCTGAGCAATACCATCATTACTGTAGATAAATCCCTGATCCATCTATCCATCCCCTGCTCAATCCTGTCCTCACTCAGGCCCAGCCTTGAGAGGGCATTCCACCTTCCCCTTGTCCATGGCGTCAGAAGTACAGGTCTTGTCCCAGCTGCTGAACACTAGGCTATGAGCCACTACATTGCACAATGAAAGTCATGACCTGAAGATGGCAACAGAAAAGCAAGTACAAACCTTAACCAGGCATCCTCTTCTCCATGGCCTCATGTTGAGATCCTGTCCACAAGCAGTTATAATGACCAGAACTGACTGATTCCAGAAAAGGTTTGACTTTGTCATGAAAATGCAGGCACATGTTTTTGTGGTGGTACATGGAGTATGAAATGCTAAATTTGAATCTTCGTCAGTGCAGAGAGAGCACCTGCATAATGTCAGACAACATTAATGGCTGTGACATTTAAATAGCCCTCCAGGTTTGTACAGATCTTTGATTAGAGGGTTTTTGCTACCAGCTGGAACATAAATCAGCTTTTTTCCTCAAATATTTCCCTCACTTTCATGTATGAACCAGCATGAAGCTCAGCTTCCACTTTTCCTTGCCCATCTCCTGAAAACCAAACACCTCTGTTTCACATTCCACTGGGACAAAGGACAGAGTGATGGATCTATATAAATGTGACACATTTAATCTGCTGCTGCCTGACCTCCTCTTAACTCAAACAGACAGGAGGAGTGAGAGGAAGCTGAGCTGTGACACAGTCTGCTGTCTGAGGACACACAGATACCTGCTGCTGATCCAGCTGCTGCAGCTGATAAAGGACAGATTACTTACTGTGTCTAAATGGACTAATCATTTGTGTGGTTATATTTAGGTCCAGGTAGATGACGCAGCTATTAAACTCTGTGACACTCATTTCCAGGATGGTTTAAAGCTGGACTCGGGCCTGATGTAATTATGATGTGAAAACCTTTATCATTTGTGAAAATAGCTAACGCTGCTTCCTTCACAATCCTTTAGCATCAAAACATTCTTACTATGATTTTATGCAAACAAACTCCTCCCATCCTCTTTAGGTTACTGCACAATAAAATAAAGTCAAAATGTATTTCATTAGCATGGCGCATTTAATGCACAAAGCAACACAATGTGCTTTGTATTAAATAAAAAATACAACTGGGATGCAAGGCTGTAACGGACACAGTACATGACATAAAAGATGTAATATCAAAATGTCCTTATATGTAGAGATACATATCTATATGCAATACAATGGTAGAAAAACAATGCACGGTCTTCAATTTTGGGATTTCACATATTGCAACTATAGACAAAGAGCGGTTCAAGACACCTTCATGAGGACTACTAAATCAAGGCACATGACGTTGCCAGGTACGGCGGAGCCGGGGTCTCACCCTGGAGCCAGGCCTGGGGTCAGGACTTGTCAGAAAGCGCCTGGTGACCGGGTTGCTCCTCGCAGGACTCGGACGAGCCAAGCCCGAACAAGAGACGCGAGACCATCCCCCAGTGGGCCCACCACCTGCAGGCGGAACTGTGAGGGACCGGTGCAAAGAGGATTGGGCGGTGGACGAAGGTGGAGACCTCGGCGGCCTGATCCCCGGATGCTTAGGCTGGCTCTAGGGACGTGGAATGTCACCTCACTGGGGGGGAAGGAGCCTGAGCTTGTGCGGGAGGTCGAGAGATATTGACTAGAAATTGTCGGGCTCACCTCCACACACAGCTCAGGAACCCATCTCCTTGAGAGGGGCTGGACTCTCTTCTACTCTGGAGTTCCCCACGGGGAGAGGTGGTGGGCTAGGGTGGGTTTGCTTGTTGCCCCCTAGCTCAGCTGTCTCGTGTTGGGGTTTACCCCAGTGGATGAGAGGGTCGGATTCCTGTGCTTCGGGTTGGGGACAGGTCTCTTACGGGCTGAGCGGTAGTGCGGAGTACTTCTTGGTCCGAGTGGTCCGAGTGGACCATGTTCTCCGCATATATTGTTGATGCTCCTGCCTGTAGATGCGGCCATAAGGTCTGTGGTGCCTGTCGCAGTGGCAATCCCCGAACCCGGTGGTGGACACCGGCAGTAATGGATGTTGTCAAGCTGAAGAAGGAGTTCCATCGGCTGTAGTTGGCTTGTGGGACTCCTGAGGCGGCTGACGGGTATCGTGAGGCCAAGCGTTCCGGGTGCCCGGGCTGTGGCAGAGGCAAAAACACGGGCCTGGGAGGAGTTCGGTGAGGCCATGGAGAAGGAATACCTTTTGGCCTCGAAGCAATTCTGGCAAACCGTCCGGCGCCTCGGGAGGGGAAAGCAGTGCTTCACCAACACTGTTTACAGTGGGGGTGGGAGGCTGCTGACCTCGACTGAGGACATTATCGGGCGGTGGAAGGAGTACTTCAAGGATCTCCTCAATCCTGCCATCACGCATTCCCTGGTGGAAACAGGCCGGGGACTCGGGGTTGGACTCTTTCATCACCCAGGCTGAAGTCACCGAAGTGGTTAAATAGCTCCGAGGTGGCAGGGCTTTGGGGGTGGATGAGATCCGCCCTGAGTACCTCAAGTCTCTGGATGTTGTGGGGCTGTCATGGTTGACACACCTCTCCAACATTGCATGGCGGTCGGGGACAGTGCCTCTGGACTGGCAGACTGGGGTGGTGGTTGTCAGGTTCAAACAACCTAAAATGCTTATAACATCACAAAAAGAAGAGAAAGACAAAGAATTAGTTATTTTACTCGCTGCGAGGAGAACGGACAGAGATGTGCTTTCAGTTACAAATCTCTCTACCGCTCTAAAAACCATCTGTCCACACCTCTCTTTTTATTATCTTTGGGGTGGTCCCTAGTTACAATAAACGTTGCAGCTCTGAAGGATGGGACAAACAGCTGGAACGTAAACAGGTCATATATACCATTATCTTGTAACAACACACTTCCACAGTCTCCTCCAATCTTAGGATCAGTGCGTCTTCTGTTCAGCACAATCAGCCTTCATCTTTATGACCTCCTCAACTGTCACTGCTTCCTTCCCAGCTCCACCTTTGATCCTTGCCTGCAGACAAACTCATCACATCCTTACTCACACATATATCATGAAAGGTTATAAAGATCAAATAGTAAAGACAAGGAAAAATATAAGATAAAACTATATACAATTATTCCAACAGTGATTCCCCTTCATAAGAAGGGTGACTGGAGGGTGTGTTCCAACTACAGGGGGATCACACTCCTCAGCCTCCCTGGTAAGGCCTACACCAGAGTATTGGAGAGGAGAGTCCGGCCGACAGTCAAACCTCGGCTTCAGGAGGAACAGTGTGGTTTTCGTCCCGGCCGTGGAACACTGGACCAGCTCTATACCCTCTACAGGGTTCATGGGAGTTTGCCCTACCAGTCCAAATGAGTTTTGTGGACCTGGAGAAAGCATTCGACTGTGTCCCTCATGATGCCCTGTGGGGTGTGCTCCAGGAGTATGGAATCGGGGGCCCTTTATTAGGGGCCATCTGGTCCCTGTACAAGCGGAGCAGGAGTTTGGTCCGCATTGCCGGCACTAAGTTGGACCTGTTCCCGGTGCATGTTGGACTCCGGCAGGGCTGCCCTTTGTCACCGGTCATGTTCATAACTTTTATGGACAGGATTTCTAAGCGCAGCCAAGGGCCGGAGGGGGTCTGGTTTGGGGACCATAGGGTGGCTTGTCCTCTTCAGGTTGGAGGGGAGTTCCTGCCTCAAGTGGAGGAGTTTAAGTATCTCGGGGTCTTGTTCACGAGTGAGGGAAGAATGGAGCGGGAAATCGACAGACGGATCGGTGCGGTGTAATGGGGGCACTGTGCCGGTCCGTTGTGGTGAAGAGAGAGCTGAGCCGAAAAGCGAAGCTCTCGATTTACCGGTCGGTCTACGTTCCTACCCTCACCTATGGCCATGAACTTTGGGTCATGACCGAAAGAACGAGATCCCGGATACAAGCGGCTGAAATGAGCTTCCTCCATAGGGTGGCCGGGCACTCCCTTAGAGATAGGGTAAGGAGCTCGGAGGAGAGCGGCTGCTCCTCCACATCGAGAGGAGCCAGTTGTGGTGGCATATATACCGGATGCCTCCTGGACGCCTTCCTCGAGAGGTGTTCCAGGTGTCTCGGGAGAGGGACATCTGGGCGTCTCTGCTGAGTCTACTGCCCCATGACCCGGTCCCGGAAAAAGTGGAAGAGGATGAGTACGAGAACATATTTGAACATAATAAATTGATCTGGTGCTTAGTACGTATTGAAATAGCTTAAATTTAACTTTAATGGGACAGCAGCACAACATATAGCTCACTATTAATAGCTCATCATTAATAGAAGAGAACAAGAATAATCCTAGGTTTCTCTTTAGTACAGTTGCTAAACTTACACAGAGTCATAGCTCTGTTGAGCCATCCATTCCCTTAGCTCTTAGCAGTCATGACTTTATGGGATTCTTCTTAAATAAAATGTATTCTATTAAAAAGAAAATCTTTGACATACTCCTGAAGATGAATACTTCATCCTCAGAAAGTGAGACAACATTGGAAATAACTGCAGAACCTGATCTGTGTTTGGACTGTTTTGATCCTGTGAAGCTTCCTGAGTTATCAGAAATATTAGCTTCATCTAAACCTTCAACTTGTATGTTAGACCCAATCCCAACCAAATTATTTAAGGAAGTGTTCCCTCTGATTACCAGCCCCATTTTAGATATGATTAATCTATCCTTAGCAAATGGATATGTACCACAACCTTTTAAGGTAGCTGTAATTAAACCTTTACTTAAGAAACCTTCGCTTGATCGAGATGATTTAATAAATTACAGACCTATATCCAATCTTCCATTCTTATCTAAAGTTCTTGAGAAAATAGTTTCTAATCAAATGTGTGAACATTTATACAGCAATGACCTGTTTGAAGAGTTTCAGTCAGGTTTCAGAGCTCATCATAGCACTGAAACAGCTCTGCTGAAAGTCACTAATTATATTCTTATGGCCTCAGATAATGGACTTGTGTCTGTTCTGGTTGTGTTAGATCTCAGTGCTGCATTTGATCCAGTCGATCATAATATTCTCTTAGAAAGGCTGGAATATGCTGTAAGGATCAGGGGAACAGCACTAGGCTGGTTTAAATCTTATCTGTCTGACAGATTCCAGTTTGTTCATGTAAATGATAAATCATCTTTAAACTCCAGGGTTAATTGTGGAGTACCACAGGGTTCAGTACTTGGGACAAGTCTCTTTACTATATATATATGCTTCCAATAGGTCAAATTATCAGGCAGCATGGGATACATTTTCACTGTTACACTGATGATACTCAGCTTTACTTATCCATAAATCCTGATGAACCCAACCAGTTAGATAGACTACAAGCATGTCTTGAAGATATAAAAACTTGGATGACTTTAAATTTTCTGCTTCTAAATTCAGACAAGACAGAAGTTGTCGTTTTGGACCGGAGTCTTTAAAAAAGAAACTGCTTAGTCAATCACTTAACCTAGATGGCATTAAATTGACCTCTGATAATAAAGTAAAAAACCTTGGTGTTATTTTTGACCAGGACATGTCATTTAAATCCCATATTAAACAGGTTTCTAGGATTTCCTTCTTTCATCTCTGGAACATTGCCAAAATTAGAAATATCCTATCCAGGAGTGAAAAATTAGTCCATGCATTTGTTACTTCAAGGCTGGACTATTGTAATTCTTTACTATCAGGATGTCCACAAAATGCAGTTAAAAGCCTTCAGCTGATTCAAAATGCTGCAGCAAGAGTTCTGATGAAAATTAAAAAGAGAGATCATATTTCTCCTATTTTAGCTTCCCTTCATTGGCTCCCTGTTAAATCCAGAATAGAATTTAAAATTCTCCTCCTCACATATAAAGCCCTTAATGATCTAGCTCCATCATACATCAGAGATCTGATTGGTCCATATTTTCCTAACAGAGAACTTTGTTCTCAGACTGCAGGTTTACTGGTGGTTCCTAGAGTCTCTAGAAGTAGAATGGGAGGCAGATCCTTTAGTTATCAGGCTCCTCTCCTGTGGAACCAGCTCCCAGTTTTAGTCCGTGAGGCAGACACCCTGTCTTTAGCGGTCAATACAGCATCAATTCGTCTTGGGAATGACATATACAAGTCCTGCACAGTGGTCAGAGGGATTTTAAGCCATTCTTCTTGCAGGATAGTGGTCAGGTCACTACGTGATACTGGTGGAGGAAAACGTTTCCTGACTCGCTCCTCCAAAACACCCCAAAGTGTCTCAATAATATTTAGATCTGGTGACTGTGCAGGCCATGGGAGATGTTCAACTTCACTTTCATGTTCATCAAACCAATCTTTCACCAGTCTTGCTGTGTGTATTGGTGCATTGTCATCCTGATACACGGCACCGCCTTCAGCATACAATGTTTGAACCATTGGATGCACATGGTCCTCAAGAATGGTTCGGTAGTCCTTGGCAGTGACGCGCCCATCTAGCACAAGTATTGGGCCAAGGGAATGCCATGATATGGCAGCCCAAACCATCACTGATCCACCCCCATGCTTCACTCTGGGCATGCAACAGTCTGGGTGGTACGCTTCTTTGGGGCTTCTCCACACCGTAACTCTCCTGGATGTGGGGAAAACAGTAAAGGTGGACTCATCAGAGAACAATACATGTTTCACATTGTCCACAGCCCAAGATTTGCGCTCCTTGCACCATTGAAACCGACGTTTGGCATTGGCATGAGTGACCAAAGGTTTGGCTATAGCAGCCCGGCCGTGTATATTGACCCTGTGGAGCTCCCGACGGACAGTTCTGGTGGAAACAGGAGAGTTGAGGTGCACATTTAATTCTGCCGTGATTTGGGCAGCCGTGGTTTTATGTTTTTTGGATACAATCCGGGTGGTATGCTGACATTACCCTGGATACTGTGGCTCTTGATACATCACAACGACTTGCTGTCTTGGTCACAGATGCGCCAGCAAGACGTGCACCAACAATTTGTCCTCTTTTGAACTCTGGTATGTCACCCATAATGTTGTGTGCATTTCAATATTTTGAGCAAAACTGTGCTCTTACCCTGCTAATTGAACCTTCACACTCTGCTCTTACTGGTGCAATGTGCAATCAATGAAGACTGGTTACCAGGCTCGTCCAATTTAGCCATGAAACCTCCCACACTAGAATGACAGGTGTTTCAGTTTCATTGTCCAACCCCTGTACATTAACATTTTACTTTTCCTTCCCATAGAAAGTACTCCTGGATCAGTGCTTCTTTGTTCTCTTTGTGTCTCTGCTCTGTCCTTTCAAACCCCCAGTGGGTCGTGGCCTGGTTCTGGTTCTGCTGGAGGTTTCTTCCTGTTAAAAGGGAGTTTTTCCTCTCCACTGTCGCTACATGCATGCTCAGTATGAGTGATTGCTGCAAAGTCAACACCAGTGACTGTCCACTGTCTCTACATGCTCATCCAGGAGGAGTGAATGCTGCAAGTCACTGACTGGATGCAATCTGCTGGGTTTCCTTAGATAGAAAAACTTTTTATCCAATTTGAATAAATAACTGAATCCAACTGCACTGTTCAATGATTAGGATTAATTGGAATGTATGAACCTGACTTGAAATCTGTATCATTCAACTGGATTGACTTTGTGAATTGACTCAAGTGCCTTGAGACGCTATGTGTTGTGAATTGGTGCTATATAAATAAAACTGAATTGAACTGAACGATAGCATTTTTCTGTTGCACATTAAACAAAGATGGGATGTTTTCAGTCATGATTTAAGGAAAACATCAGAGAAAGGAATAAAGTAGCTTCACATTTTAAACATGCCGGACACGCTTCTCTGGCACATTCTGGCTTCAGTAAAATAAAAAACTCATTTACAAAATCATCATTGAATATTTATCATAAATAAGTTTAAGGTGCAGCTTAAAAGTTACTTATTAGACTAAACTTCAGTGAAGATCTGCAGCATTAGGAAAAATTTTGGTTTAAATCTTATTTACACAAACATCTTTATACCGATTTTCGTCTTTGTTTTTATTTTTATTACCATTATGTGTAATTATTTCATTTGTGGCAAATTTCCTTGTATGTCAGTTAAATTTCATGTTTCATCAAACATCAGATATGAAGGTTTGACCAACAGCGCCAGCAGCAACTAACTGAATGTGACAGTATTTAATAAACTGTCATTTCCTGATATTAGGAAGGCTTCACACCTATATTGCTACACAAAACAGTGGATTTAATTCAGTCCCAACGAACCACTTGGACGCTGAACAGTAAGTACATTCTGCAGTGGAAGAGGTCTCTCACTGATTAAAATAAAATATTCGTTAACTTGGAGAAGCAGTCCTGATGGAGCGCTGATGACCAGAAAGCACCTCTATGGAAGTCACAAATTAAAGATGAGAATAACCAGCTCCATTAGTCCATAGACAGAGTAGGTCTGAGTGCCCAGAGTGGACCTCCTAGAGCTGAATCCTCACTGAGGTGTGGGAGCGAGACAGTCAGCATTATGCTGCCTGAATGCATCCTGGCGTTCAACTCAGAACTGCTGCTGAAGGTAAAATTCTTATTGGACCCACATAAAAACAGTGCTGAGATGAGTCAGACGAGTTATGACTCTTTTCTATGATACTGTAGGAGACAACACTGTGAGGAACACAAAGACAATAGCAAGATATCAGAGAAATGAAGGAACATCAATCAGAACTTCTTACAAACTCACAGGCTGATTGTCCTAGAACAGAACCAGTTCTGTAGGTCAAACCCATGGAACAACAAAGACCTGCAGAGAAGAAACGTAGGTTAGATGTGTTGGAGTATCCATCAGAGATGGAGCAGGAAACTCAGACGGAAAGATCTGTTAATATCACCCAAGCTTACACAACACATATTGTTGTTATTATTATTATTAACAGATTAGAAATTGCGTTTTGAACAGAGAATATTATATATATTATTATATTTATATATTATATAACAGAATAATATGTTTTCTATGCTCTAATAAATAACTTCTCACAGTCTCATATTTTAATGTTGGGTCTACTTTTGTTTAAGTTTAAGGTACAACGTTTTTCTTATGAACTAAACTGAGCTAAATTGAATTTATTTGGTAATATTACAGATTAAAGCAACATGAGCAACAGTCGAGGATCATCAAAGGAGAAAAACACCAGGAAGCTAAGAGCTAATATCCATTGTGGGTTCGATGAAAATAATAAAACTGTTGACTATTGTTTGCTGGTTTGAAGTCTAGGTGTCGGAGTTCTGCAAGTTTCTTTCTGTTCACCTGTTTTACCTGCTACTAACACCATCCAACCTCTAGATGGCACCAGGCGCACGGTAGGAGCTGAGTCCACAGGTGTTCTCCATCAGCCTCATCAGGAGAGGAGCTTAAGAACCCAACGTTGCCAACACTCCGGCGCCTGAGTGTTAACCTGCAGTGGTAACTCTAGCTGTCTCCTTGTGATTATGTTCTGAGTACTTCAGAATATTATCTGTCACTTACCATTGATCCCTTCTCCATAGTTCCTGTTTATCCAGCAAACAAAATATTTCTTAATAAACTTGTTAAAACTTTTCCTGTTTTCCTGAGTGTATTTCTGCATGTGGGTCAAAGCATGTGAAAAAACGATGACAATAGGTTACTGAAAAGTTGATTTACTGTATTTTCCATCGCTGAATTCTTACAATGTTTCTGGAAGTCTCTTTAGTTTATGTTTTCAACAGTTTCAGGGTTACATTAATCATTTATAGTAAATGTGAATATCATTGAAAAGTTTATTTTTTCAGTCATTTCACTCAAAAGGTTAAAAAGAAATCCTGAGAACCTGAATGCTGTGTTTTCATGAGCTGTAAGAAAAAATGATCAAAATTACATAAATGATTGAATCAATCTAGACAAGCTTCCCTTTTTGAGCTGAAATACTGAACTCAATTTATGATTTTATTAATATTCTAAGTTATTGAGATTCACCCATATCTATTCTACATGGCATGTTGTTGCTATTTTCAGCCACTGACATTGTTAAACTCACAAGTGTCAGCAGATGCCTATTCATCAATCTGAACCACAGCGAAAGAGAAGATGGGAGTTATTGATTCCTGCAGGTAAGTGGAATTTTATCTGATGGTGCATTGTCTTGATGGAGAGAGGGCTGGGAGAATAAGAGACATTGATCTACATGACAAGAAAAAACCTAAAAACAGAACTAGGTATAATTTTAAGAAATCCAGACATTTTGAGGCAATACATTTGAGAACGATGTACCAAAGACAAAACTAGAAACATTAAACATCAGTTGATACAAACAGTGACGTAAAACAACTTCAAAGAGAATGGTTTCTGGTTGCTTCATAGAAAACTCAATGTGTTCCATATTCTCCCAAACTCAATGGGAGAGAGTGCAGAGTTTAGGGGCTACTGCTGCTAAGGCTCTGGTACCTTCAGCCTTGTTTGTGAAACAACCAGGCGACCTCAAAAACCTGCTAGGAACATATAGAATATACAGCTCTGAGATGTATGCCTGTGTTTGTCTGTTTAGAACTCTATAGAACCAAAATGTTGCAATGTGTTCTGAGGTGGAAGCCAGAGTAGCTAGACTAGAAGAGGTGTGTTGTGAGAAAAGTTGGGGTGTATCCACACCTGCCACGTTTGGTCCGATTTAAATGGACCAGAGTTAGTTTTTCCCCTCGGTCCTTTCATACAGGTGTGAATACACTAAAGCCAGTCCTGGTCCGGACCAAAGAACCAGTACGAGACCCATTTTTTAAGGTGGTCTTGGTCCACTTCCAAACAGATGCTGGTGTTATTCCTTTGTGGTGTTGTTGGGACCTACAGCCATGGATTTCAACATCAAAACTGCGGTACGAACATTTCTGGAACTTTAAAAATAAATGGCATTTAACTGACTTCCAGCACAACTCGGAAGGGGGAAGGGGGGTAGCGGAGGACTTCCCACGATGACACTGCCCGCATATAAGCCCCCACCTTTCCGCAAGTCTTCCTCTTCCACGCGGCCTTCCAGAGGGACCGGATAGGAGAGGAAAGCGCGCTGATGTCTTTTGCTGGCAAAAAGACATAAATTCAACTGGGTCCAAAGCCATACGATCACCGATCATATGCAAAGTTAAGTAGAAGGAAATACTGTCTGTGTATCCGGTATTTTCATTCATGAGCGGGGAAATTAAGGTGTAAGAGTTGCTTACATTTTCTCTCCGAAGCTCCGCAGAAGCAAAACTGTGTCGAAGAAATCCCCGGCAGATAATCTGTTTCTACAAGCTGAGTCTGAAGGACGGACTACGGCTTGCACCACCGTGTTACGGTAACGAACAGCCGCCCAGCCCTCAGGAGCTAACGCTATTGCTCACAGAGCGAACGCAGAGGTTAGCTGAAAGCCAACCGCTTGTTGACTGTGAACGTTTATTCGAACTTCATCGCCCTTGGACAACGTTTACTCACCATGGTCAGAGGTTAGGTTTGGGCAGATTAACAGATAGGTTTAGGATGAAATGATCTAAACGTTTTCATGTTATGAAGTTTGTTTTGTGGAATCTGGCTATCTTTGTGCTAGCATGCTACCTGTAGCACACAGGCCGGTTCGTGTTCTTTGTATGTTTTAAAGTTAAAATAAACTTTATTTAAAGGGTGGTTTTAACCAGAAGATCGCTCATAACGCTCCGTCCGCACTTATGCATTTTAACCCTTTTATTAACCTGGTATTTTAAAGATATGTGTTGATTCTGGTGCTAAGCTATCAGCTTCTTTGTTAGCCCAACGGCCAGCCGGTAAGAACACGTGGCAGCACTAAGTAAACACCATTAAGTCTATTTCTCCAGAAAGATTTGGCTCTTTTCCAAAATACCCCTTTTATAATCTTTCTTCGCACATTATTTCAACAACTAAAGGCAGCTAATTAGACACCAATGTGAAATGGTCATCCAGAAGGTTGGTTTTATTCAGCAGATCATTATTTAAAATATTACTTTATTAAAATAATATTTTATCTGATCTTACATTGTGAATGATTGTCTAAACGTTTGCTGATTATTGTCTAAGTTGGTTCCAAGACTAACTTAACTTCATTTCCAGATTCTTCAAGATAATCCTTGGTTCTCAAACATAAAAATTGCATGGTAATGTTGCATCACTCTTTTGGTCATAATTATCAATCATCTTTAATCAACTTGTTTATATTGTACATAGTCCATTAGTCTTCATTATTCTTTAATTCTGCTTGGTAGTTTAGTTGGATTGTTTTAGCAAAGTAAAGAGTTTGTTGATTGAAATATGATTGACATTGAGTTGACTTATTTTTGTTAATAAATTCTTGTATTTTAAGAAATTGTGTGAATTCATTCCATATATGTGCAGAGTTTATGCTGTTCAATAATGTCAGAGCTCGTCTCACACCTTTCTATTTTGTCCTAAAACCATCACCTTACTGGGCTGGTATTCACAGGACAATCCTGAACAGACCCAAATATTATTTGGTAAAATATTAAAATATTAATATTAAAATATTAATATTAAATAATATTCTCAGATTCATATTTACAACAGTGTGAACATGAACCGGCCCCAATCTGACCCAACTACAGAAAACAAGTTTCTCTTTGCACTTAACAAGCTGCCGTAGCTGGTAGCAAAAGTGAACATTGTACTGAAATCATTCCTGATCAGCCATCTGTTGCTTAGCAACGCTGGTACCAGCATGTTGAGGGTCAGAACATACTGAGCACGTCGTCTCCTTCTGCTTGCCACACGCATTCGCCGACGCCATTGCAAACTTAATTAAAGAACATTGTGAAGTGTAAATGTGCTGTTCTTGGCACTTAAAATGATTTCACAGGTGTAATAACTGCAAAATATGCAGACCAAAATGCAGCAAAAAGAACTTCCATGACAGTTTTCCTCCATTTCCTGGTCTGTGCTCTGTCCCCCCCATTTCTGTACAATGGGAGCAACGATCGGCACCCTCATGGCATTTTTACAAGTTATAGTTCTCTTGCAAAAAGTACAATGTGAAAGTGAACTGCACCAAACCAAAGAAAAAATAAAGTCTGCTTTTGGTCCAGACCAAACAAGCCTACCAACGGGTGTGAATACACCCTCAGGTGACCTGGTGAAACGCCTGGCAGCAGCTTTTCGTGCAACCTGCAAGCAGTTCAATGTTGTTTTGTTCAGGCTGGTGAAAATTGGGTTACATTCAAGAAAAGAAAAACAAACAAACAAAAAAACTCATGAATAACTATTTCCAGTTCTGACTGTTAGACAATATGACTTACCTTGCAATTTTTCTAAGTGATAAAAAGATGAGCAACCCAAATATTGGACATGAACATCTAATTTAGAAAAAATTCAACCCAACGTTCCTAGTAGGAGACAAAGCGGGCCATATAAATAACCTCGACAGTGATATTGACTAAGGGTTTCCATTAGTAGAGGTTCTAAAGGTACAGTTTCTTTTGGAGCACACATCAATTTCAGTTTGTTCTTTATTAAGCTAAAATTGTTTTTCAGCCATTCAGCTTTATACGTAGTCTAAGCTGTTATTTAGGGCAGGCAACCTGATGAGGTTTGGGAATGATTTATACCTGAATATCATCTGCATAGCAGGGATAAGATTACTTGCAAATGCTCAAATTGTACTGAAGATCAAGCATTTGAGAGAGAAATAGCAGGCACCCCATAGCAGAACCCTGAGGAACACCATTATGGGATGGGCTCGGAGGATGAAAGCATTCTTCAAATAAACCAGGACTTGTCCAGAGGCCAGTGAGGCGTAAATTATAGTGAGCACAGTGGAAGCTATGGAGTAATAGACATGCTTGTACAAGGAAAGAAGTGGAAGAGAACAAGAAGAAAGGTGAAACCCAACAATTAAACCTATAAAAAGGGAAAATTAATACTGATAAAAGTCAAAATCCAAGTCAGCCCTCAGTGTCCACACTATTAATTGTTCTTTAGAAAAGCAGCCTTTGAATAGAGTCTTCCATGTGTCAATCTTGGTATAATAAATGCATTGTTGGTTTTATAGTTGAGGCAAATATCGTATCAGTGAATACATCACCGTTTAAAAAAGAAAGTGAACGGAAAAGTAGTTGAGCAGGCTGGAAAACTCCTGAAAATGCATTTTTGCTGTTTTGTTATGAAAATAAAACATTATTTTTAGACTCAGTCACATAAAATCCGTTTTTCAAGACCAGAACATGTTTTATAAAATGGGGAAAGTTCAAAAGTCATTTTAACACCATGGTCTGCATTATATTTTTATATTCCCAAGGTGTTTCCATAAATCCTTGTGAGGTGCACTGATGGGGGGATTTCACACATAATTTCATTCTTGCTCCTCTGGTCATTTCGATTACCACACCTGCTCATCTGGCTGGGGTTCAGACGATATAGGCTTGCATGTGGGGGACGTATGAAGCTGTGGGAATGCAGGAGGTGAGAAAGGTCACAGGTGCAGGGTGGATGCAAATCAATTTTTAAAAAATTGGATATATAATTCATCTTTTACTTTGAAGACTGATAGAGAACTTACTGCAATTTTATTCAGAGATGTAAAATCTACATGGGGTACCAGTAACAACAAGAATGTTGATGTGCCCCCCCCCCCACACACACACACAGAAGATTAGAAATGTCCTGAGGAAGCATAAGAGATAAGAAAATCCCTCCCACTGAGCTCCTTCTAAAAGCCGGATTAAGACACAAAGTTCAGACTGAAGTTAGAACCCGGTCAGGTTTGGACATTTGACCATCTACAGGGTCATCCCATCAGCAGAAACCGATCCAGTCTACTGTTGTGTTCATATGATGGAATCTGGCTTCAGGTGTCTGTAGACATGGCCTGTGATATTCTCAGAGAAAGGAAAAACGAAAGATGAAGGGAGAGAGATTTTAAATGACTTAAAAATAAAATGAGACACAACAGCAGAATAAAAAATGAAATTTCCTCAAAGCAGACAGGAGTTGTGAACAGGCTGATATTTTGTTGATCTCGACCTCCCTCCAAACATCGCTCTGGTGTTCAACAATAAGCTGTCGCTGCATCTGCTGCTTGGGCCATTAGAGAAAGGTCAGCCATGCAGCCACATATCGAACACAGACATCCCACTGATGTCTCAAGCTGCTTCTCTGAAATACATTCTTTCTGTTGGGGGCTCGCAGAGCATTTGGATTTCTCTGGAAATCAAGTAAAAAGGTCAACAATTCTAGGGCGTCCTTTTGTTTTCAGAGTGAAAGTGGGTGAATTTGAATGTGTTTGAGTGGGCAGGCAGTGCTCTGCAGCACTCGTCTCCATCTTGTCTTCTGAGCCGTCCTTGTCTTCCTGCCCTCCCTTGCCTCCCTGTATCCATTAATCTGTCACATTTGTGATGCCTATTCCTCTTTGTGTCATTTCTGCATCTGCCTATCCTCCCTGCACTTGTTCATTTTACCATTCATCAGTCATCAGTTCGCCTCTTCTTCAGGCCTCTGCTGTTATATGAAGTTATATCACAAATGTCCCGTGCAATCAGCTTCTCTCATCATTGTTTTCTATTCTTGTTTATTTATTGATGAATTCAGTCATTTTTATTTTTATTCAGTCAGTTCTTTTTTTTTTTTTTTTCATTTTTCACCGTGTCCTCTTCGGCAGAGTAGCTCAGAATTGTCTGACTGCCAAGAAGAAGCCCAACAGATTTACTTTCACAAGTGGAGCATTAAAGCAAACACTATAATGCCCTGCTTTATATATATAAAGAAACCTTATTAGAAACTGCTTTGGGATTATTTCAGTTGTTACGGACACAGAGACAGAAACAAAAAGGGAAAAAAAAGAAACAGGAAAGAGAAAGAGGTGGGGCAAAAAGGAAAAGTGGAGAGAAGGAGAAAAGAATGGAGGAGAGAAAGAAGGATGAAGAGAATACAAGATAACACCCTGGAAGACAGCTTCTACACCTGGAGAAACATATATAATAACAGCATTGTTACCAAACGGGATTAGTATTTGGGTTTATTTCAATTGCAATGGATACAGAGATGGAAACAAAAGGGAATACAAGAAGAAAGAAAGAGAGAGTGGTAGGGCAAAAAGGTAAAAGGGAGAGGGAAACACCAGGAACAGGCATCACCTTCTGGCCTGGACCAGGGAGCATTTACGCTAGATGAGGGACCAGTGGACCTCAGTGCTGTTCTCTGATTAAAGTCAATTCATGTTGAGCAGAAATGATGGCCGCCAATGATGGAGAAGATGTCAAGGAGAGCGCTATGCATCAGCCTCTGTTGTCACCAGACCAACCTTTGGTGGTGGCGGGGTTACAGTGAGGGCAGGTGGGTCTAGTCAGTACAGAATTTGCCTACGCTGTGAATTGTGCAGTGACAAGCCTAATCTACCTGAATAACCTCATTAACCCAGTCATTGTGTCCCTGCATGAACAACACAGGCCCAATCATCACCTAATCTTCATGGAGAGCAGTGCTCCAGCTCATCGAGGTCATCAAGGAATGGTTGCTGGAGACGGGGTTACCTGGAATGACCTCTGGACTGCCCTTCTCAAAAAGTGGGATGCCTTGCTTCTGCAGACAATAAGTCGACTTGTGAACAGCAGGAGACGTCGTTGTCAAGATGTAGTTGATGCTCAAGGTCACATGACACTTGTGAGGTCTACCCACCACTGTTGCTGGCTTTTGTTTCAATAAATTGTTGTAGATGAGGAAACCACCATCGCATGCTTCTACAGGAATGCTCTTCCTGATATACTATCACTGTATCCCTAACTCTTTTGAGTGTATTACATTCCTTTAGTTTTAGCTTATGAGAGGTACCTGTCCATTTCCTTTCAGAAAAAACCTTATAGGTTGAATGAATCATTTTGGGTTTATTGGGACCTGACCCCAGATCTCACCGCACTTTACTGAATAACACAAAATACTTGTTTATTTACAGACAGGAGGCAGGAGGCAGATGTCCTGGAGATGCTGAGTGAGTTTGATGGAGCTTTTTAATAACACTGAGAGAGGGACAGTGATGGGGTGAAAAACATGTCTGGCACCAACAACCATGTTAGTTCTAGACTTGAGTCTATTCAATTTCTATACTAAACTCCATCAACTTGTCTTCCTCATTTCTTCAGCTAGACCTGGACTTGCTCATGTCTGATAGCTCTGTTATTTTAAAGAACATAAGTGTCCACAGTCATCGACTGGATCAGGAGTAGAAATCCCTGGATTTTATTTGGCTGATGAATGCTGAGGAACTATGTTTAAAGCAGCAGAAAATGAATTTTCAGTGATAAAGGTAAATGTTCTTTGTTTCATTTTTCTTCTTTCCTCTTGTTCTGACCTTACATTTTCATCTCATTTGTCATCCCTGCTGTCTTTGCAGATCTCATTTCTCCTCCCTCCTCCCCAAACACATCCTTCTATCCATCAGTGTCTCCCCCTCACCTCGGGTATCCTCTTCAACACACTGGGATAAAACAGTAGTATTTCACACCTGTTTCCCCTTCCTCTCCTCACCCATCACCCTCGGCCTCGGCCAGACAAACATTGCTCTAGTTTGATGGCTGATTTTGTCAAATTTCTTCAGACGTCAGAGTCTCTGCTGCAGACACATCCATGACTGTTGTTAGAAAATATTCATGCTATGCTTATAGGATTGGTATGGCTATGCTTAAGTATGTTTAATAATGTGTGAAATAAAATGTATTGTGTAATTTAGAGGAGGTCTGCTAACAGGCTCCTGTGTGTGTTTGACTTAGATAACTTCTGCCCAGTGACAACAGATATTTTTATATTTCTACATATGTAAATAAAGGTCAAAAGTAGAAAAACAGGAAGTGTCGAAATGTCAGCTGAATGGGTGTCAGACAGCTCCAGATATGAAATCAGACAGTCGATTAAAATGTATGTTTTTTCATGTACAAATATACGCCTGGCTTTTGAATAAAGTCTGCTGTTCTTGGGGAAATAATCAGAAGTTTCGGAAGTTTCAGAAGGATTCGGACGATCTTCTCCCTGTACAGGCATTTAAAGATTGCAGTCTCCGTGTTTCTTTTATTACTTTGTTTTTTATTAATAACAGTATAGGAGGTCTTAGCTTTACCAAACAAACGAGCATGCAGGAGTTTAGGGATAACTCCAACACTGTCATAAACAATGTTTTTACTTGCATCCTTTTCTGTTTCCTGTAGAAGCAGCAGAGGAAATACATGTCTTTGGATTATAATGTATCTGAAATTAGACCCAAGGTGTGAAATTAATATTAAATTTGTTTGCGTTGGGTGTAATTCTCATATGTCTGTCCTTTGTTACTTTCATGATTCTTCTCTCCGTTCACTTTCAGAGCAACAATGTCAGACAAATCAACAGTTAGAACAGATAGCCTCCATGTTACAACAAACCCTGGGACACCATCCTCCACACCTGCAAAGGGCGCAACTGCTTTTCCGTTGTCCCAGCAGGTACCGCATTCCCATGACGTCACTTCCCCTAATCCGGAGAAATATTCTGGTGAGGTGAGCAATTGTGGGGGATTTTTACTTCAGTGTTCTTTGGTTTTCAACTGATCCCCTCGCTCTTCCCCATGATGAAGTAAAGATTTCTTATATTATTGGATTACTGACTGGCAAGGCTTTACAGTGGGCTGAAGCCCGGTTTCCTGATTGCAGGGAATTTGGTTGTACTTTCGATGAGTTTGTTAATGAGTTTAAGAAAACCTTTTCCCCTGTATTAGACAAGTCAAGTGCTGGCCGACAGTTGAGAGCATTAAAACAACGTCTCAGACCCATTACTGATTTTTCAATTGAATTTCGTACGTTAGCAGCCATGTCAGGCTGGAATAATGAAGCCTTAAAAACTACCTTTTTGGATGCCTTAGATGATTCACTTAAAGATGAATTAGCAATGACTGATGTACCACCTACATTAGATGAAGTCATTTCTTTAGCAACCCGAGTTGACAACAGAATAAGAGAGAAGGAAAGCTAGAGCAAACAGGTCAAGATACAACTCCCAGTTACAGAGTTTTACTCCAACCTACACCAAGGTTTCACCTCAGCCACCATTTTCTGAACCCAAGCCCATGTTAGTGGGGCGCACATGTCTCTCCTTTAAAGAGAGACAGAAACGCAGAGTATCCAAACAATGTTTTTACTGTGGTTCCTCAGATAATTTCGTACCAACTTGTCCTGTCTGTCCTGGGCCGTTAAACGACAGGGTCCACCGACCTTGAAGGGGCGGTTGGTGGACCACGCTCAGATTGTCAAAGCCCCCAGATTCAGTTTATCTGCCACCCTTATAGTGAACCAGCATACCATGAACCTATCTGCTCTCATTGATCCAGGCTGCGAACAGAAACTTATTGATTCAGAGTTGGTAACTCAGGCAGGTATAGAGATAGAACTTCTCGAATCTCCACGTTCGGTACTAGCACTGGACAGAAAGAGAATACAGCAGATTACTCAGCGAACTAAACCAGTTTAATTATTATTGTCTGGTAATCATAGGGAGATTACTTTGTTTTTTGTATTTCCATTGTCCCAAGGCTCATTAGTTTTAGGTTTCCCCTGGCTGCAGAAACATAATCCACATCTAGGCTGGTCTAAATGTCGCATTGAGTCCTGGTCCACAAATTGCCATTAATCTTGTCTCTAGTCTGCTTTTTCCCCTAGCATACCCCAACTGACTAACCAGAAAGATGAGGGAATAGATTTGACTCGTGTGCCTCTTGAGTACCATGACCTTAAGGGAGTATTCAGCAAAAAGAAAGCTCTATCCCTACCGCCTCACAGACCCTATGATTGCACAATCAACCTTCTTCCCGGTGCACCGCTACCCTCTAGTAGACTCTCTAACATCTCACGTCCAGAGCAAAAATCTATGGAGGATTACATAAATGAATCCTTATCTGCAGATATCATTCGGCCTTCCTCCTCACCACTTGGGGTGGGTTTTTTCTTTGTTGGGAAGAAGGATGGTTCACTACGTCCCTGCATTGATTACAGGGGCTTAAATCAGATTACCGTTTAGAATAAGTACCCACTTCCCCTCATCACTTCCGCTTTTGGGCCCGTTTATGGTGCCACCATTTTCTCCAAGTTAGATCTTCGTAATGCTTATCATTTGGTCAGGATTCGCCAGGGGGATGAGTGGAAGACGGCTTTCAAGACCCCGCTGGGCCATTTTGAATATCTGGTTATGCCCTTTGGACTTTGTAATACACCTGCCGTTTTCCAAGCCTTAGTTAACGACGTTCTCAGAGATTTTTTTAACATTTTTGTTTTTGTATACATGGAGGACATTCTGATTTATTCAAAGAACATTCAGGATCATCGCAAGCACGTTCATCAAGTTCTTCAGCATCTTCTGGAAAATCACCTGTTCGTAAAAGCCGAGAAGAGTGAGTTTCACCAATCCTCAATCACGTTCTTGGGCTACATCCTTGAGGGTGGACAGGTACGTTCAGATCCAGAGAAGATAAGGGCTTTACTGGAATGGCCTGTGCCAGACTCACGCAAATCTTTACAGCTTTTTTTAGGATTCGCCAACTTTTACAGACGTTTCATCAAAGACTATAGTATCGTTGCTGCAACTCTGACTGCTCTAACTTCCTCCAAGATCTCGTTCTCCTGGTTGTCGGAAGCCGAAGCAGCCATTCAAGCCCTCCCATGCACCCATCTTGGGCCATCCGGACCCTTCTAAGCAGTTCATCTTAGAGGTAGACGCCTCAGACATTGGGGTTGGAGCGGTGCTTTCACAAAACTCAGGAGAAGGGAGATTGCATCCTTGTGCTTTTTTTTCTTGCAGGTTTAGTAATACTGAAAGAAACTACGACGTGGGAGACAGAGAGCTGATGGGGATAAAACTGGCTCTTGAGGAGTGGCGCCACTGGCTTGAGGGAGCCGAGCATCCCATTCAAGTCTGGACTGACCACAAGAACTTGGCTTACCTACAATCAGCTAAAAGACTGAACCCACGCCAGTCTCGTTGGTCCTTATCTCGCTTTAATTTATGTATTTCTTTCAGACCCGGATCAAAGAATACCAAGCCGGATGCCCTCTCCAGACAATTTGCCTCAGACAATTCGGTGACGGAACCCGCGCCAATCTTACCGCCCAGTTGGACAGTTGGCGCACTCAGATGGGAGATTTAGGATACGGTACTAAGGGCCCAACAACTGGAGCCAGTCCCTGGTAATAGCCCACCTAACCGCATCTATGTCCCATCAAAAGTACATACCAGGTTAATAGATTGGCATCACACAGCAAAGTTTTCTGCCCATCTTGGGGTTAGTAGAACCATTGCATTGGTTCAAAGAAGGTTTTGGTGGCCACATCCTTTACATCCACAAGGATGTAAAGGAGTTTGTTCAGGCTTGTGTTACTTATGCCAGAAATAAGTCTTGCAACCAGTCCCCTCCGGGTCTCCTCCAACCTCTCAGCATCCCTAGTTGATCCTGGTCTCACAAAGCTTTGGATTTCGTTACTGGACTTCCCCTCTCCTCAGGTATGACAACAGTTCTCACTATTGTGGACCGCTTCTCTAAAGCAAGTCATCTCATTCCCCTCAGAAAACTTCCGTCAGCCCTACAAACAGCGAAATTCCTCACTAAACACGTTTTTCGTCTCCACAGCATCCCACAGGACATCCTATCAGATCGAGGCCCACAGTTCATCTCGCAGGTTTGGAAACAGTTTTGTTTAGCTCTCGGAGCTAAGGTTTCATTTACCTTAGGTTACCACCCTCAGTCCAATGGTCTAACCGAAAGGCTAAATCAACAACTGGAATCTACCTTAAGATGTCTCACGTCCACTAACCCCTCTGATTGGTGCTCATACCTACCTTGGGTGGAGTACGCATTGAATTCTCACATTTCCTCTGCCACTGGGCGTTCTCCTTTCGAGGCCTCCCTTAGGTATCAGCCACCCCTGTTTGATGAAAGGGATATCACTGTGTCTTCTGTCCATCAACACATCCGCCACTGCAAGAGCATTTGGAACTCTACCGTCCAGAACCTACACCGTACGGCTGATCAGAACAAACACTTTGCTGATCGTAAACGTAGACCTGCATCTGAATACCAGCCTGGACAGAAGGTATGGTTGTATGCACGAGATATACCCCTGAAGTCTGTGTCACGAAAGCTTTCACCTCGTTTCATTGGTCCCTATGAGATTGAAACTATTATTAGTCCATCTGCTGTCTTCATATCCATCCTACATTTCATGTTTCCCAGATCAAACCTGTGGGTCACATCAATTGATGACATAATGACATTTTTTAATAGACATATCAAGCATTATAGCGTTAAACATAATAACAGTAAATCTGTGGGGCTTCTTCTTGGCACTCAGAAAACAATTCTAAGTGCTACTCTGCCAGATAGGACACGGTAAAAAAAAACAAAATAAAAACAAATTATTGTTCATTACAATTTATATAAATAGCATCTATTTATATGAAATGTCATCTCACATATCAAATTTATTTACAGAAATCATCAGTTTAATCCAATCATATAAACAGATTTAAGTTTAATTAGACATAATTCCAATTAGATCCCAGTTAAAAACCAATCCAGTCAGGTTCAGTGTATTTGCCTAGAGGGCGTCAACATTTTGTGAATACACCACTTCCTCTCTGATAAAGTTAATTTATTTCACTACGGTGAGCGAAACTGAAGACGTGAAGGAGACAGTTGGAAATATAGTACACATTCTTTGTAAAATATTTGATAATTAAGAAAAATAAGGAGGTTTTAGAATGCCCTAAAAAGAGGACCTGTCTGGCTATCAGAGGGTTTTTGGTCACCCTGACTCAGCTGCTTTAATTTTATTATTTACATTTTGAACAAGTTGTACAAAGTTCTGATGCACATTTTCAGTTTTAAAAATACGTTGGCTGTAGTTTTTATGGCAGTAAACTGAGCTTCATGTTCCCTCACAGCATGAAAACATTTCAGACTGAAAGCGGCAAAAAAACTAACCCAACAAAAACCTGGTGAGTTTTTCTCTTGTTTTGTTTTTTTATCTCTCTCTGATAAAATGGCTGTAAAATTTTCACTTATTTAACCATGTAAATAAACTCATGCCTTGCTGCCACGTGGGGCAGCTGGAGTGTTCTGGCTCCTTTGCGTAATTTGAGGAGAATAGGACCATAACATGAGACCAAACAAGCGGATGTGGATTTGTTTGCCTCAGCAGGTTGCAGGAACTGTTTGGGTTGCATCATGTTGTTTCCTGAGTTGCATAATTTATTTATCTGCTTTAGTAAACAAGAAGCTGAGCTGTGAATATTTAAATGGAGCTGAGTGTGTGGTGTTGCTGTTAATGAGTGCAGTGAGAGCCAGATGCTACATCGGCTCTGATCCAAAGATCCTGATGGTGGAACAGAATCTGACATCGTACCGGAGAGACAAAGATGTCAAAGATGACTGAATGTTGTTGAGTTTAATGAATATATTTATCTAAGAACAAGCTATGGTACACCTCCCTGATAATAATTGTTCAGGCCATCACTGCAAGATGCATCTCCATTTAGCTTCAGTTACCCTAACCCTCAGCCTGTTATGCTTACAACGCACAAATGGATGCTCAGATGTTCCCACCAATTCCAGCACCGGTCCAATGCTAAGAACAGGAAACTGTGGGTATAATTTACACAGACTCACCAGAACTGGACAAAAACAGGGTCGAAAAAATGTTGCCTAGCCCAACGAGTCTGGATTTCAGCTGCAATATTCAGACGATAGGGTCAGATAAAGGCTGTCCAACCAGGTAAGATGGAATTATTGCCAGGTTGTCAGTAATCATTTATTTCTTGTTTCTGAGCCTCCTCTGTCCTCTGCATAATGTTTTGCTGTGATCTTCCATCATGGCGGTCTATAGCCTTAGTTGAGGGTCCGCTTGTTCAACAACAGATCGCTGGTGTTTTATAGGAAAGCCTGGCAGTGCGGACAGCTGTAAATCCAGGTACTGTGGAACTTTGGCGGGCAGAACCTCGATCTCTGACACCCAGTTTAATGGTCCAGCGGGTGCATCAGCCCCACACATCGATCTGACTCCCTCTTTCTGCACTCTTTCTCCATCCTTCGTTAATCTCTGTCATTCATAAGTCATCATAGACTCCATGTCTTCAAGGCACAACAGTGAAATATGCAGCTGACCTCATCTGATAGTTCAGAGATTTCTCCATCTCAGGTGGTTTTATTCTTTCGCCTGCTGTATGTTTTATGTCTCTGTTTGCTCTGAACCTCTCTGCTCTTCCCTTTGCTGCTTTACAGTTAAACATGAGCTCACATTCAGTACCACAAACAGGGTCTAATCTTTAGAATTCCCCACTTCAAGAAGGAAAAGAAAAGTTTTCTTGCCAACGCCAAACACTATTGTTGGTTTCAGATCTATTTCAGTCCTGCTTCGGTATTTCCATCCTCACTTTTCCCTCTCTTTGTCCGATTCTTTCTTTGACCTTCTCTTATATCTTCTATGTTCTCTGCCAGCATTTTGTGCCTCTGTTTTTCTCTCTTCTCACTTTTCATTCTAATAAAGGAAAACATTCTAGTCAAAGCAGAGACGACAAAGGCCTTGTGTTTTAGAAAGGGCACTGCAACAACACAGAGTATTGTTCAAGTTTCCAGTGCCACTTCCAGCAGGCTGAAATACAGACACCAAGTGGGCATAACAGGATCCTGATTGATGCCTCATCAAGTGCTAGTACAAAAACAAGCTTTCCTTCCACTGCTGTTTTCTTCCAAAATATTTATGCACTTTACCAAGTTGGCATGTTTTGTTTTAACCCACATACAGACCAGTAACTGTGAAAAGGTTGGTCTGGCTGAGGACTGAATAAGAACTAAATGTGGATTATTGAACTGCTATAAAGGGCCTGACTGCTGGATTAAGGTTTTAAATTCTGGTAAAAACTGCAACTGTTGTAGTTCTAGTTGTAAATTTCAGGAAATATAAAAATATCATAAATATTTGTGCTGATATGGTTCTGTTCATTATGGTCAACATCTCTGCACTGGTTTCATCGGTCCAGAAGGCACTTTATCAGTAATCTTGTCCTTCTTTATATGCAACTTTATTACTTAAGTCTTGTTGCCATCTGGTTTGTAGAGAGAAGATGCTTTCTCCTTCAACCCTTCCCAACAGCTATATTGGTTCAGTGTTTTTTTAATTGTCCTACCATGAACTTTAACCTATAACCTGCTACCGGAGGCCTGTAGAGTGGGGCTCTTGGCTCTTTGGTCATGTCTCTGAGTTTCACGCTGTGACCTTGTGCTGAATCTGCTGGGACACCCATTCCAGGGAAGACTGGCAACTGTCAGAGATGTTTTCCTCCTGGGAAAAATCTTTCACTCTGTAGAATGATGGACTTCAGATAGTTTGGAGATGACCTTCTAACCCTTCCCAGCTCCCAGCAGCAGTTGCTTCTCTAAGGTCAATACTGATGTCTTCTTATCTTGAGATTGTGTTAAAACACAGCTGGATACTCCAGAGCAGCAAAGTGATTAATTTTAACCCCTAACCCTACTTCAAGAGCACCTTTTACAGCTTTGTTTGATAAATAGTCGGGTAGAATCTGATGTGTTTTTGTGCACTTGAGGTTAGCTCTAATGCACAAAGCCTTGGCTTTTGCTAGTCTGCAGTTTTGAATAACTAATTGCTCTTTATCTGTTCTGTTTTGTTAAATGAAAATAAATATTCTAAAGAGGTATTTTCTTTTTCAGCAATATTTTTATGTATATGAATATTTTCCTATACTGTTTCGATCACATTTTATCAACAGACAGCCGGTACATTTCCATATTTTTGTTTTGTCAATAAGATTACCGTTTAGTTTTCACACTTGATCTGGTGGGTAAATATCAATGTGGATTATTTATTTTAGACAAACGCCAGCCTCAACAACCCAACAATTCATATTCAAATTTTCACTGGCTAAACTGTGGCAAAAAATCTTGATGAATGGAATTTTTTCAGAATAGGTCTTGGAGCTGGACCCAAATTGCAGACAGGTGGGCAGGAGAGGCACGCGTTAGTTGTGAAAATTTTATTAATAAAACCCAAAAACTTAAAGGCAGGCATGAGGAGAATGGGCATAGAGTATGAGCAAGAGCACAGACATGAACATGAGCAAATGCATGAGCAAAACAGTAAAACCAGCAAAGAGCGAACAGGACAGCCCAAGTGAAACATGGAGGCTGCTCGGCATAGCACAGGTGGCCCGAATGAAGCTGATAGCTGGAAGGAGGAGCTAAAGCATGAATGGAACTGATCAGAAATACAAAGATGACATCTAAGTAAAGGAAAAATCTTACAGAAGTAACAGAACTAAAATACACCACAAACAGAATATAAGAATGAGTAAGAAACTAAACGAAATGAACTAATAATGCACCGTCTGGAGAACATAATAATCAGAGTCAAGACCCAAAAATAATAACACAGAGATGCTGAAAACAGAAAAACAAACCCCAAACATCTTCAGAACGTAACAATATGTTTAGAAATGTCTGATTTTAATAAGACTGAAGGTTCCAGCTGTGGATCTAACATGCTTTTTATGTTTATGAATGGAGTGACAAGAACTGGACCTGCTGGTCTAAACTTAGTCCTAAATTGACCAGAAAAATTCTACACTTAATCAGGAAATCATGTCTAGTACTCAGGTTGATGAAAGAAGGAAATGAGCTGATATCTATCTCCAGATCATTAATTTTCTTTCAGTTTTCTTAACGTGAATCACATATGTCTAAAAATGTTCATTATTTTTAGGAGTCTCCTGCAGAGCAGTTTTTTTTGTGCCTTGGTTTAACACACATTGTACCCTGCATTTTGATAGGAGCTGTAAAAACCAAACGGCATCAGTATGTTTGAAATATTGCTGTAACTGAATGATTTGACACACATTCAGATCAAACTGCAGCCTGAGTGTATCGGAGGGTTAATGGTGGTACGCTTGTGAGTTGTGTTTGTTTTGGGATTGATGATGATCCTTAGAAATTGCATGCATCTGTTCAGGTGTCCCATATAAGTATGCAGCCTCACGTCTCGCTTTGAGGTGTTTGTGTGAATGTCTGGAAGCAGGCAAGGCCATAATGACCTCATGTCCTGCTGAAATATATGCAGCCACAGCACCACCACATGAACCTCAACATAAACCTTATAAACTGCAGCACCAGGCCCGTTACCCTGAAGCACACACAACACTGAATGAGCTGTGAAATTCTGACATGGTTTCTCTGAATTCTACCTGCAAATAGAGATGATGGAAGGTAGTTCCACTCTGCAGAAACAGCATGAAAACAGCTCACACTTGAGTTATTGTCCCTCCATCCTGCGAATAAACAGGCTGATAAAGTCCACGATGGAGACAGCTTGATAGAAGCCTTCTTTGACGCAGCCGCTCTTAAAATTTAACTGGACGTTAATAGAAGCCACCCTGCACTGCCCTCGCTGCACATTTCATCATTTACACAGAGTTAAAGCTTTCATCACATCATTTCACTGAATGCATCCCCGTTTTCATGGGAACTATCATGATATCGGTTGGACCTGTTGACAGATACCAATCAGATTGTTTTCACTTTAAGTTATCAATAACTGGACTCTATGGATTTGTAAAACTGATGATTTCTTCAGAAATCATCAACAAAAATAAATTTCTGAATCTACTGTTTGTCTGAACTCTATCTTGGATCATTTAAGGTCCTACCCTCTAAAAACAAATGTCTTCATCAGTCTGGTTCCAACAATCATACAGCAGCTGACACGTCGGGTTTGCATGGAGGCGTTTATGGAGCAATGGGAAGTCGGACTGAGTAAAAAGAGGTGCTCTACAGACAGATGCATCATTATTAATTTTCTACCAGTGATTTGAGACTGGGTCACATGAGGGACAGCAGTAGCAGGGACCTCCAGAATTTCCTTTCCCCAGTACCTCTTCCAGCTCGCTTCGGTAGATTCTGAGGCTGTCCCAGCCCAGCTATAATCTCTCCAGCAGGTCCTCAGTTTTGCCCAAGACCTCTAAGGTCCAAACCGGATATCTCTTAACCACCTCACAAAAAAGTCATCCAGAGCCTATCCTTACTTGATACCAAATCCCTCTCAGGTTTATCACCCCTGATGACAGAACAAAAACCTGTTGAAATTTTCTTTGTGGGATTCTCACCAGATTATGCTAAATGAGCTTTTATTAAAACCTCAGATAATGGTCCAGCTTACAGGTCCTTCTCAAAATATTAGCATATTGTGATAAAGTTCATTATTTTCCATAATGTCATGATGAAAATTTAACATTCATATATTTTAGATTCATTGCACACTAACTGAAATATTTCAGGTCTTTTATTGTCTTAATACGGATGATTTTGGCATACAGCTCATGAAAACCCAAAATTCCTATCTCACAAAATTAGCATATTTCATCCGACCAATAAAAGAAAAGTGTTTTTAATACAAAAAACATCAACCTTCAAATAATCATGTACAGTTATGCACTCAATACTTGGTCGGGAATCCTTTGGCAGAAATGACTGCTTCCATGCGGCGTGGCATGGAGGCAATCAGCCTGTGGCACTGCTGAGGTCTTATGGAGGCCCAGGATGCTTCGATAGCGGCCTTTAGCTCATCCAGAGTGTTGGGTCTTGAGTCTCTCAACGTTCTCTTCACAATATCCCACAGATTCTCTATGGGGTTCAGGTCAGGAGAGTTGGCAGGCCAATTGAGCACAGTGATACCATGGTCAGTAAACCATTTACCAGTGGTTTTGGCACTGTGAGCAGGTGCCAGGTTGTGCTGAAAAATGAAATCTTCATCTCCATAAAGCTTTTCAGCAGATGGAAGCATGAAGTGCTCCAAAATCTCCTGATAGCTAGCTGCATTGACCCTGCCCTTGATAAAACACAGTGGACCAACACCAGCAGCTGACACGGCACCCCAGACCATCACTGACTGTGGGTACTTGACACTGGACTTCTGGCATTTTGGCATTTCCTTCTCCCCAGTCTTCCTCCAGACTCTGGCACCTTGATTTCTGAATGACATGCAGAATTTGCTTTCATCCGAAAAAAGTACTTTGGACCACTGAGCAACAGTCCAGTGCTGCTTCTCTGTAGCCCAGGTCAGGCGCTTCTGCCGCTGTTTCTGGTTCAAAAGTGGCTTGACCTGGGGAATGCGGCACCTGTAGCCCATTTCCTGCACACGCCTGTGCACGGTGGCTCTGGATGTTTCTACTCCAGACTCAGTCCACTGCTTCCGCAGGTCCCCCAAGGTCTGGAATCGGCCCTTCTCCACAATCTTCCTCAGGGTCCGGTCACCTCTTCTCGTTGTGCAGCGTTTTCTGCCACACTTTTTCCTTCCCACAGACTTCCCACTGAGGTGCCTTGATACAGCACTCTGGGAACAGCCTATTCATTCAGAAATGTCTTTCTGTGTCTTACCCTCTTGCTTGAGGGTGTCAATAGTGGCCTTCTGGACAGCAGTCAGGTCGGCAGTCTTACCCATGATTGGGGTTTTGAGTGATGAACCAGGCTGGGAGTTTTAAAGGCCTCAGGAATCTTTTGCAGGTGTTTAGAGTTAACTCGTTGATTCAGATGATTAGGTTCATAGCTCGTTTAGAGACCCTTTTAATGATATGCTAATTTTGTGAGATATGAATTTTGGGTTTTCATGAGCTGTATGCCAAAATCATCCGTATTAAGACAATAAAAGACCTGAAATATTTCAGTTAGTGTGCAATGAATCTAAAATATATGAATGTTAAATTTTCATCATGACATTATGGAAAATAATGAACTTTATCACAATATGCTAATATTTTGAGAAGGACCTGTATGTGTTTCAAATACAAGATGTTACCTCCAACGTGAACAGGCAGCCTGTTTCTGCAGCTCCTACTCAGTCCTGATAACTTCTCCTATGAGATGTAATTTTAGACGTGTTGTGTGTTTCTGTTTCTTCCGTCTTGCTTGTTACACAGTAGAGCTGAGCGTTTTGTGGACAACTTTTATTTAATTTTATACGGTACTTGTGTTCAGAGACGACTTGAGCTCAGCTGGTAGCTCTGCGTAGCTCTGCATAGCCACATCCCACTAAGCGACCCAATATTTCCCGCGAGGAGACGAGGAAGAAATGCAGAGACAGAACCTAGAAGAGCGGTAAGAGGAGAAGACTGGGTCTGGCTGTGTTTGTGAATTTTTATTTTCCTATGTTGTAAATTTGCCCTGACCATACAGTCTCTTATTGTTACTGTTTTTATATTTTTATCTTTGTGTGAATCTGCATGCTTGGACTAGCCTCACTTTGTTTGTGAATTTCCCCACTAATAATAAAAAGAGGTTTTGATTATAAATGCACTGAACTTATTTAGCACCTTTCCAGTCATACAGACCACTCAAAGCACTTTAAACTAGAGCCACATTCACACTAACATATGCCCACACATTCATTCACCGATATGCAGATCGGTAGGCAACTTGAAGTTAATGTGGAGGAATCTGGAACCGAACCCACAACCTAATGATTGCAAGAGGACTATTCTTCGTACTGAGACACAGTCACCTGTATTATTGTCATGGTAAATAATCTATTGTCATGGTAAAGAATCTATAATTACCTTCACAGCTATTTTGACCCCCGCAGGGGGATACTGTAACATAATGAAGAAACTTTAGAAAAGGGAGAAATAGAGTCAGCAGTTCTACTATCATCCTTCAGCTCAGAAGATATTCTGACAATCTGTGGGGAAACCATCAAGCTGCACATAAACACACCTGGTGTCATAAATGCGGGTTTGTGGTTGGACCAAAGTGCAGAGAAAGATGCCAGGAACCAGCGGAATGAAGTTAAGTCAAGTTTTAATTCCTCTCATTGACAGTAGTCAGACAGCGAGATCAGGCATATGACCTGCTCCAACTAGACCAGAATACAGAACACCAGACATCAGGGTAGGATACAGGTCATAGTACCAGACATGACAGAACAACAAGGAAGACAGGACTAACACAACAAGGAACCAGCGGGAAACAATGAAAATGAAGGAGCTTAAATACAAACTCAGAGAACAGGGAGAACCAATGAACAGAGGGACAGAGTAATCACGGGAACAAGGAACAGGTGTGGTTCAGACCACTGGGAGACAGAGGGAGGGAAACCAATTAATAAGTCAAGACACAGAACTAAGGATAAACAGAGAACCAGACTAGGTATGAATGAACCAAAACACAAACTCAAACTAAAACACAGACAGATCCTGACATCTGGACAGGTGAAATCTCAACAGTCATCTGAGATTAGGTAAAGTGGACAGCTGTTCCTTCTACGGAACTAAAACCAGTTGGATCCCAGCTGGATAAAACTGAAAGTGTCTGTTACAAAAACATCTGAACATGAATCGAACCATCTCCTTTCCTCTCCCTGAATGTTTCTGTAAAATCTGGACCTAAAGACCGTCTTGAACCCGTCAAATCTACAGTAAACACTGCAGACAGATAAACGTACGTGTCAGGCCACCAGAAAGCTCTGACACTGATGAAAGGTTTTTTTGATATATGATACAGTTTTCTGATAGAAAGCATAGCTTAAGGCTAAAATCCATGTCTGCTTTTCTGTCTGACTGTCTGATCTAAAGAGGGATGAACTACTCAGCAGATCTTTCTTACAATAACCCATCATTCTGTATTTTTTTCCAAGAAGAAGTTACAGCTAATTTATAAATATTTTCAAAATAAGAGTCTAGCCCTGTAATAATTTAGAGAAATACTAAAGCAGGTTGAACATTTTTAACTTGCTCAAGACAACAAAGGTGATGTAGTGGTAGATGATCACAGCATAAAGGTTCTGAGGAGATGTTCTTGTTTAAGTAGCTTTTTAAAACTCTAGTGCAAAACACAGAAAACAGGCAATGAAAACAAATCTAGAACAAGGTGAATAAAATGTTTCAAACAAGATCAGCAGTTTGTAAATTACAGACTCTAACTAAACTTCGTTTCTCTAATTTAGTAAAAGATTTTCACAGCAGATGCTAAAAATATATTTTTATGATTAATAAACTGTTTAATCAGCTGGTATTTGTTGGATTTTGTATTAATCTGAAAATAAAGACTCAGAGGTTTCAATTTACTGTCTTAATCTGTTATATCCAGCAGCTGCCGTTTTTAGGCCACTTACATTCACTAAAATTGCTTCTGGTTTAAACGTTTGGGTTCTGCGCTGAATGAAGCTATAAATCCATGCAATAAGAACAATTTGAGCTTTTATCAACTCTTTTACTTATTTTCCCAAATGTTTAAGCACCTCCTTGGATTTTTTCATTATCAATCACAGAGAATGGTAAACATCTGATTTGAGTGATTTGGATCTGACTTTAGTCTTTGATGAACTGCTTCTTCTTCCTTAATTGGTTTCAGAAACTTTTAACTTCTTACTTATTCAAAGCCAAAAGAGAGAACATTTTCTGAGGGAAGAATGCCATAAAAACATAATGGTAATAAACCTTAAAAGGCATGAGAAATAAAAAAACAACTTATGGAGTTTTATCAAATAAAAACCCTGGAAAGCATGGTGTCAAGTTATAAGTTTGCGTGAAACTGCAATGTTATACAGAAGAAACGTTTGCTGATCAAACTGAGGAACTGTCCACTTTCAACATGAGGATTAGCTGCAGGACGTTCAGAAACAAACTCTATTTGGTCTGTGTTTAGGTAGAAATCTACCATGTGTGAACATCAATGTTTATGAGTCGAGTAAAAGTGTCGCCATGCATGTGTTTGTCTGTCTGCTGACCTTTCTCTGACCCCGTGTCACCCATCTTTACAGTTTGGCTCCATTGAACGCATCAAACCAGGGTAAGTAGGAAACCTGATACCCTGGTGAATAATTGATGTCCTGTCAGGGAGAAGGAGAAATGCTAAGGGTGGAGGGATGATATAATGAAAAAATACCAGCTTTGCTGGCAGCAGAACTTCATTGGGATTTTTAAAAGCATTTGAATAATTTCTGTCAGTATGAGGTCTGCGAAGCAGGAAAATAATCAGAAGAAAAAGAGATGAAGGAGGATGGGATGATGGCAACAAATTGACAAGATGATGGAGGGAAGACATATCAGAGGGAAATCAGGAACCAGTGAAACAATTACAAAAAAATAATTAATAAAATATTGATTTATGTCATTATATATCCATTTTTCTCAACCTTACACTCCTTTTCACCCTCTTTGCTGTGGATTTTGTTCTCATCAAACACGCAGACCAACAAACACTTCCCTAATAGTTTAACTAAGCTCCAGACTGTAGATAATTACAAAACTGTAATTAAAGATCTGTCGGCAGAATAATCAAAATATTTCTGTATTTGGACTCTTGTGTATCCATGTGAAGTACGGCTGTAATGTTTCCACTGAAGTAAAAAAAAAAATTGAACATAGAAAATTTGTAAAGAACACTATTTTAATCCAGTTGTTAATTTTTTACCATTATCCAATACAGGGCAACAGAGGTCACAACTAAACCAAGGTCAACACGAACTGACAATCTGGTCAATGTCAAGGTCACACTTATTTATATAGCATATTTCCAGCAACTCATGCTTCACAAAGTGCTTTACAAGAAGATATCAACCAAAAAAGGTAAAAGGCGTGACAGTAAGGCAAAAGAAATAAAAATAATAAATTAACACAAGACAATAAAAACAGTTTAAAATGGCTGTTTGAATTGGATAAAGTAGCAAGAAAGATAAAAAGGGATGAGGCAATTAAGATAAAAGAGAAATAAGAGGAAATGAAAGACAATAAAACAATTTAAGACAACTGTTAGAACAAAATGTTTGACTCAACATGTGTTGAGAGCCGGTTAAAAAAAGAATGAGTTCTTAGTAGTGATTTAAAATGCTCTAGAGATTGCACAGATTTTATATCAAGAAGCAGGTTGTTCCAATGTTTGACCTGCCACAGCAAAGGTGTTAGTTGTAGCTCAGAATGGTAGGAGGGGGCATGACCCTGTCATGATTTAAAAATGAAAAGTAACATTTTAAATTGGATCCTGTTAGAGACAGAAAGCCAGTGTAGGGAAGTCAACACTTGAGTAAGATGCTCCTTGCATGTCGTACCAGTCAGCAGATGAGCGGCAGCATTTTGGACTAACTGGAGATGATGAATAGAGGACTGGTCCAAGCCAAACTACAGAGAGTTAAAGTTGTCCAATCTGCAAGTTACAAACAGAAGAATGACATGTTCAAAGATCCCAGCTGGAAGGCATGGCTGTACCTTAGCGAGCTGTCTCAGGTGGATTGGACCACTGCGCTCACCTGCCTTCATTGTTTCAGGGAAGTATCAACATGGACACCAAGGTGTTTAACTTTAGCCTTACAGTAGGAGGATAAAGGGACCAAAGCATGGTTGGTAACAGGGTTCCCAAAAATGACAATCTGTTTTATTTTCATTTAATTTTTGATAAAATTTTGAGACAACCACATCTTCAAGGCAACACAATAATATGGAAGCAAATCGTTGCCATATTTCAAATGAAAGAGCATTTTCAGAAATGCTTTTTCATTTTAAGAATGTGGCTGCATTGTTTGACTCATAAATGAAATTAGTAATCAATCATCCTATTTGCATTTTCATTTTCTTCTTCAAGACTGCTCATTCCTTCACTAAATGAAAATGAAAATGACATTGCTTTTTCGTTTTCTGCCCGCAAAGTTCTGCCCAGAATTCGAAAACGAAAAAGCATTCTGAGCTGCGGGCGCAGCAGAGTGACATCAGCAGCCGCTCTTCCTCAGCTCCCTGCTGACCGAGCTACCCATCTTGTTCGGTAGGGGGCGCTGTGCACGTCTGCATTGCATTACATTGCAAACGTGCGGGAAAACGGATTGAATTGCCGGTGTGGGTCTGACTATCTGGACGCAGAGTAAGCAACCACAATGACCACAACAGTGGCAGAGCTGAGGGAGGTCGCTGCTGCTTTAGAACAAGTTTCTTCTTCCAACGCACCTGTGGCAACGCTGAATGCTCCTGAGCGCCGTAACAATGCTCCAGGTAAGGTTTTAGCAAGAAAAGCCAGCAAAATAACATGCACGTGTAAGATCGTTTTTTTTTTTAAGATGTCATGTCAACGCGATACACTTGTTGAGTGTTAGGGCCCGCCAGACAAGTATCAGTGATTTTTTATTTTGTTAACTGAAGTTACAGTTACAGTAGAATATAATGAAGCAACCATTTGTTTCAACAACTAACTTAAGTGTCAACAACAGCAAGTCTGACATCAGTGTGTATGCCTGGAGCCATTAGGCTTCTAACAAGCTGCAGTCAACAAAGACCCTTGTAAATTTGTATACGTTTTCTACTATTAATTCAACATGATCTTGATCATGATAGAAATTAAATTACATCATGCGATCTTACTGTTCTGCATTAAAATGTTAAGCAAAAAATATCAATTGATCAAAAAAATATTGGACTATGTTTATCTCACCATTTATGTTTGTATGTTTATGTATAACTACACTATATCCTTATTTTATTTTTAATTCTGTTTCTTCTTTTTAACATATTCAAAATAAAGTTCAATTCAGTTGAATTTATGTTCTGCCTTCCAACCCATATTTCTTCCAGCTGAGGTTTTGAGGTTGTTTGGTCCTTACCCTGCACGAGGTGTACAACGGAAGTCAACCTCACTAGCCACCGTGACCAAAAAATGTAAAAAGACCACATACACTCACGCTTTCTTCTGCCTGGCTAAAAGAAAGGACAGTGATATCCCAACACCAGCAGCAAAAAGAACGCTTGAAAGGGCAGGATTAGGGGAAAGGAAAATCACATTCCCAGGTATGCCTGCAAGTATGTATTGAATAATATCTGACTGAAAAAAGGGGTTTTATTTACCCAAAAGAGGTTAGGGTTAGCAGAACCCAACGCAAGAAATACAAACTTAATATAAAGTGAGTTTACTGAACAAACTAATGATGTAACTGCCCAACAAAAGACAAAACAGACCTACTGAACTGGACACAAAAGGACATAAAACAAAACCCATGTGTATTGCTTTCTGTCTGTAATGTGCCATGTGCTTGAAACAAAGTAAACTAAATTGAGACATAATTAACTAAAAGTAGAAAGAAATTAAAGTATAAGTGCAGGGGGTTATGGACATTTAGACCAATTGTGAGGCCATCAGTCAGTAAGACCAATGCCTTACCTGTGATACTTTAAATGTCAAAAATTGGTCAGCTATCTAATTTTAGGACACCATGATGTTGTAATAAAGTTAAATGTTTACATTTTACCCCTAAACTTTGTTACAATACCTTTTTTTTTTTCTAAGATAAATACTGTGGTGCATCTGACTTTTCTGATCACATAGAGTTGAACTTTCCACAACTGAAGTACTGTGGTGGGTTTCAACTCCTGCGGAGCCGGGGCTCTACGAGGTCCAAGGTCTTGGAAATCATTCCTTGCCCACAGAATGGGTATACTCCAGAGGGCCTGTGTAGCAAAGAACTTGGAGTAGGGGCAGCTGTGATTTACATAAGGCCACTCCAAAAAGATATTGACATGCAGGTAGTATTATGTATTTCTAGTACTATGTAGTATTTGATTCTCTGGAGTATGAAATCCCTGGAATTGGCTCTGATTAGTTGGCCCTAAAGCCCAAAATTGATCTCAAATTGACAACTGCATTACATTGCATTGTGTTCTTTAACTGTAAATTGTCTTCTCTCATGTCTGGTATTTTGATTCACCCACATCTGTTTGTGTGACATTATGTAAATCATTATCAGAGCAAGATATTTCCTTGAACTGCAATTGATAAACCTCAGGATAATGTCTCAGCAGAAATCAGCTTTTATTTGTATCTTTTGTTTTTTTTTTTTTACTCTCAGAGAACACTGGCAGAACTCTTCTGTTCAATGGGTCAGGCGATCACAAGGTCCCATCCACTTCCAAAGCCCTGATTGATGGAGACCTTTTCCGAGTAGCTGGACGTGTCATAGGACATTCTTTTATTCATGGAGGCCCTCGATTAACTGGACTGAGTCCAGCAATGTTGCAGCTAATTGTTGGAAGTAATCAGGAGTTTGCTGCACTTGAGCTTGTTGACTGCCCTGATACAGATGTCCTTGATGTGGTGTGTGTAGTAAGTGTCACTTGAAGTTGTTTTTATTGTCATGACACAAATGTTTTTTAAATTCACTTAAATTAATTATTCCTATGCTTTCTTGCAAATATGTTTACTTTGTGCTTAACATAAAAGCATAGACCATAAAAGTGAAATACCGTTGCCTTACTTTATTAATTGCAGCTTGATAGTCAGAGAGAACTGACCCCACAGGAACAATGTGAGGTGAACAACTTAACCTTTGGCTGGGATCTTCCTCCCATCAACGATAACAACAGGAGGTGGTTGGCAGAGAAAATTCTACAGCATGCGGTATATGAATAATTATAAATGAAATTAAGTACTTTATCTTTTTTTGTCATTTATTCTATTATTTCTTTTTATTATTTTTTTGAAATAGCCACATATATATATACAAGCACACACTTATGCGCACACATGCACACACACACACACACACATATATATATATATATATATATGACATTTTGTATATACAAATTTCACCCATTAGTTAGGCTACCTCTTTGTATGTCGTTTTTTTAATTCTCCACCCAAATTATGCTACGTATAGTGTAAAAAAGATTCACTAGTGTAATAGTGTCTTTTTTTTCCACCAGCAACTGTATCTAAATTGTACTTAAACTTATTGATAATTTATGTTTATAGGTCATTGAACGGAGAAGAGCACAAATGAAGCAGCTCCGTAAGGGGCTGAAAGAGAGCGTTGTTCTCACTACGATTAAAGAGCGTCCAGCCTTAGCCGAGGTACTTTTCCCAAAATCAGCAGAACAAGTGATGGACTCACAAGTAATTGGCTTCTAATAAGAAACTGCTGACTGTTTACATAAATATCATTGTGGTAATTGTCATTGTAATTAGAATACTGCTTTAAGTGTAACATTTTGTATTTCTATCTTTCCGATAACAATCCTCCATTTTTATATACAATTAAGGTTGCCTTTTTTATCTGTACTTTTCTGAATGTGATATTTGCAAAGTAGCTCTACTCTGTTGATATGCCTTTTTAACTGATAGTCTTTGAAAATGTTTTTACTTCTTAGACCATCTTGAAAAGGATCATCTGGCCAATGCCAGATAGTGAGGATGAGGATGACCACAGCAACGTGGAGGAGACATGCCTGGTGACAGGCTTTTTGAGAGACTACATTAACACGTTAAAACAGATCCGATTCAGAACACTCTTCATATCCTAGAGCTATTGCTGATTATTCACATCGAGTCCATATTTATGGAAACATGTTGGTGAGAAATAACATTTTGTGGACAATGTTTTATTTTACTGTAGAAAGTCCAATTTTTTGAAAGCACTCTACAGTGAAGCAGTGACTAATGTTTGGGTAAACTTCAAAAAGGTAATACTGTCTTTGTAGGGTCTTCTCAGGAACTACAACAATTCCTGAAGTTCTGGACAGGTTGGAGTATACCCCCCCAGCACCTTTATGTTGAAGTATTTCCAGAAATGTATCTGCCTGTCGCTTCAACCTGCCTCACAACGCTGAAACTCCCACTGAAGTGCCAAAGTTACCAGGCATTCAAAGAAAACCTGGAAGCATCTGTGAGATCTAGAGTTTGGGTTTGGAATGATCTGAGATCTGCTTTAAAGCAGACGCAGGGAGTAGGAGAAACCTAACTCCCACATTTCCATATCTGGTTTGTAGTTTTGGTAAATTTTAGTGACGCTTCTCTTTATTTTTTACCAGTTGGTGAAAAGATAGTTCTACTCTCATGTTGAATATATTTGTATAGTCAATCATACAAAAGTACCTCCATAACGAACTACCGTTTAATAATGTTGACATTTTAATATCATACAGTTAAGGAAGGAGTGTGATATTTTATTGACAAATGTTTAAGGTTGTGGAATGAAGACAACTTTAAAAAGAAAAAAAAACAGTTTCTTGCTTCCAGAATGCACCTAAAATGCACACAACCTTTACAAGTGAACTTAATTAACTCTAATGTTGTTGCCAGTATTTAAGAATGCTGGGTTTAATTCTTGCCATATCAGTAGTGGTTGTGGTTCTGGATAGAGTGGAGGGGAGGACTGTGACTGTCACTGCATCAACTGCTGTAGTGTGGCTGTGTAGATGTTCAGTGCATCCAAGAAGGGAACATTGGGGTCAGGTAAGCTAGCCATGTCCTCCTCTGTCAGATGTTGCTGCAGCTCCACTTGAGGTACTTCAACTTGTTCCCTTTGATCTCCAATGTCATCAAATCCGTATGGTCCATCCCAATCAATACCATAGTCTGCCTCCACCTCAACACAAAAGAGTATTGGAATTTTAAATATCGAATATTAAATAATATAAAATATTTCATAAACGTAACTGTTTCAGAAAAATAAGGCTTTGTTTGGATACAACACAATACAAAACATATCTTGAAATGTTTCACTGTAAGTTTAACAATTACAGTTTAAAAATGTTAAACTATGCAATCAGCTCTCCTAAGCTTCAAGGAGTCATCACCTGGTGTTTTAACATATCATGTTTCTGTAATTGTATCAAAATTACACATGAGATTTTGACTGGTCTGGATGCTCATTGTGATAATGGTAATGATGTGCACAATAATTGAGAAGCTGTTCATGTCGGAGGCAATGGGCAGAGCTGGACCAGGGTTCGCTGCTGTCCCCCTCGCTTTCACAAATTAATTTTCTTGTAATGTATGTATGCATGCGTAAACAAAAATGTTCAATTTTCAGTCAAGTTTCAACTGAGGTCCAACTATAATAGAAATGTTTTAACAAGGAAAAATTAGATTTTAAGGTGATGACTCCTTTACATATTTAATTTTTAAAGAAATGTAGCCATATCATTTTAGGGTTTTATAATATTTAATTTAAATGATGGCTCCTAATATGATACACTCAACCATTTTAACATACCTCATCAGGATCCTCAAGGTTTCTGAATGATGCCCAAAGTTGGTAGGGAGACTGGCTACCTGCTGTTCTCAGACTATGATCGTTCCATGCATCCATGAAGAAGGCCAGTTGCTTCTGTAGTTGAGGCAGAAAAGTCCAGTGGAGAGCAAAAAGATGATTTTCATCATCAGGATTCAACATTCCTTCGCTTTCCAGGTTTCGAAAGACAACATGGAATGGGTCCAGGACTTGGATGTACACATCTCTCCACAGGCGTTCTATCCTGGAAGGGCAAGTGACATGATAAAGAAAAAAAAAACAAACAAATGGAAAAAATGGTTTTGCTTTGAATTATAATTGACAAAATAATAATTATGTTATTTAAAATTAGAATTGAAGACAAAAAAAACATGTTCAAAGAAAAGGTTGATGTGCATAAAAGTGGTAACTTTAGATAGTCATAGTAATTTAGATTGTGACAGACACTAAAGCCCCACTGATGAATGAGGTATGGAATGAATAAATCAGGGAACTGAACAGTGCATTTGACCCTATGCACAGTTTTATAGATGAGGCCCTGGTCTTGGTCGAGTACTCGCCTGAAGTGTGAAAATACAGGTCCTTCTCAAAATATTAGCATATTGTGATAAAGTTCATTATTTTCCATAATGTCATGATGAAAATTTTACATTCATATATTTTAGATTCATTGCACACTAACTGAAATATTTCAGATCTTTTATTGTCTTAATACGGATGATTTTGTCATACAGCTCATGAAAACACAAAATTCTTATCTCACAAAATTAGCATATCATTAAAAGGGTCTCTAAACGAGCTATGAACCTAATCATCTGAATCAACGAGTTAACTCTAAACACCTGTAAAAGATTCCTGAGGCCTTTAAAACTCCCAGCCTGGTTCATCACTCAAAACCCCAATCATGGGTAAGACTGCCGACCTGACTGCTGTCCAGAAGGCCACTATTGACACCCTCAACCAAGAGGGTAAGACACAGAAAGACATTTCTGAACGAATAGGCTGTTCCCAGAGTGCTGTATCAAGGCACCTCAGTGGGAAGTCTGTGGGAAGGAAAAAGTGTGGCAGAAAACGCTGCACAACGAGAAGAGGTGACCGGACCCTGAGTAAGATTGTGGAGAAGGGCCGATTCCAGACCTTGGGGGACCTGCGGAAGCAGTGGACTGAGTCTGGAGTAGAAACATCCAGAGCCACCGTGCACAGGCGTGTGCAGGAAATGGGCTACAGGTGCCGCATTCCCCAGGTCAAGCCACTTTTGAACCAGAAACAGCGGCAGAAGCGCCTGACCTGGGCTACAGAGAAGCAGCACTGGACTGTTGCTCAGTGGTCCAAAGTACTTTTTTCAGATGAAAGCAAATTCTGCATGTCATTCGGAAATCAAGGTGCCAGAGTCTGGAGGAAGACTGGGGAGAAGGAAATGCCAAAATGCCAGAAGTCCAGTGTCAAGTACCCACAGTCAGTGATGGTCTGGGGTGCCGTGTCAGCTGCTGGTGTTGGTCCACTGTGTTTTATCAAGGGCAGGGTCAATGCAGCTAGCTATCAGGAGATTTTGGAGCACTTCATGCTTCCATCTGCTGAAAAGCTTTATGGAGATGAAGATTTCATTTTTCAGCACGACCTGGCACCTGCTCACAGTGCCAAAACCACTGGTAAATGGTTTACTGACCATGGGATCACTGTGCTCAATTGGCCTGCCAACTCTCCTGACCTGAACCCCATAGAGAATCTGTGAGATATTGTGAAGAGAACGTTGAGAGACTCAAGACCCAACACTCTGGATGAGCTAAAGGCCGCTATCGAAGCATCCTGGGCCTCCATAAGACCTCAGCAGTGCCACAGGCTGATTGCCTCCATGCCACGCCGCATTGAAGCAGTCATTTCTGCAAAAGGATTCCAGACCAAGTATTGAGTGTATAACTGTACATGATTATTTGAAGGTTGACGTTTTTTGTATTAAAAATACTTTTCTTTTATTGGTCGGATGAAATATGCTAATTTTGTGAGATAGGAATTTTGGGTTTTCATGAGCTGTATGCCAAAATCATCCGTATTAAGACAATAAAAGACCTGAAATATTTCAGTTAGTGTGCAATGAATCTAAAATATATGAATGTTAAATTTTCATCATTATATTATGGAAAATAATGAACTTTATCACAATATGCTAATATTTTGAGAAGGACCTGTACAAGCAAACTACACACTATAAAGTTTTATCTTTTAAGCTTTATGTCAGTGGTCAGAGAAGAGAAGATCGTAACATCCAACAATTATGTGAATAGAAAAGAAGAAATAAAAAAATAAAAAGTTTTGAAGTAGTTTTCAGGTCCCTAAATGTTGTAATCCTTAAACACTGTTCAGGTCTCATTTGACCCATTTTTCTGAGCTCTACAGTGCAAGTATTTCACTCACATTTGAGTCATAGGTTTCCCTGTGACTTGTTAGTGCTATTATATTCTCCTGAAATGGTTTTCTCATAATACAGTGCTATTGAAAACTTACCGCTGGTTATGGACACTTCTTCCAGTAATGTGAGAGTTCCGGTTCTCTCCTCTGTGTTCCACCATGAATTGGCAAACCTCCATGTTCTCACCACCTTTGTCAGAGCGCACACGTGATGGCAAACCAAACTTGTTGATGCCACCAATGAAGCTCTCCAACACAGTAGATGCCCGATTGTTGGTTGCAGCAGACAGATAAACAATTAAACGGCTGAAGCCATCTATTCCACCATGAACAACAAATCTCCAGCTATTAGTAAAAGAAAACAGAGAAAAGATGAAGAAAAAACATTTCTTAAATATATAAGGTATCAGATAGCAATTTGTAAAAGGTTCATACACAGCTTATTTGACACAAAGAACAGTAGCGTACAACGAAGAAAGTTGTAGAGCGGGTGAAGGGTTAGGGTATGTCCAAGTATGTACCGTATTCATTTGTGGTTTCTATCTATGTGCCACATTGCATTTGGTGCAGGAACAGAGTATTGCCTCCGTCTTAGTGTCTGATTGGCCATGGCACGCACCTCATTGCCAATTGGGTCCACTCTTTTTAAGGAGTCACGTACTCTTGTAACTACAACAACAACAGCAAGCGTTAAATTTCAAAGACAAATTACGTGAAATATTAACAGCACTTCAAAAATCAGTGTTAACACAGCACAGGCAATGGCAATGAAGGTAAGATTTCAATATGAAATTGCCAATTTCATTTAAATAATTATATTTTTATTTTATTTTCTTATTTTAATTATATCATGTTATTATCTTTTGATCATTTTTGTTGAATGCAGCACTTTTCACTACATTTTCGTTAGAAAAGTTATACAAATACATTTTATTATTATTATTGTTATTATAACTTAGGTCAAACTGAGAGAATGTGCACTTATTGAACTTACATAGGATTTAATGCATTCATATGGAGATAAACTTCACATTAAACTTACTTTGCACTAGCAGTCGCCTGGCATGAAGGAATGACTTCATCATCCTGTATCCTGTGTTAGGGTGACTTTGGTGGATTTCTGCAATGACTGCATCCAGCTCTTGGTCACTCATTGCAGAAAACATGTCTGACATTCTAAACAAACAAAAAACAATTTCTGAGAATTATCTTGGAAAGAGTGAGACAGATTATTTTAATTGACCTTTATTTTTTTTATTTTTTTGTGTGTTTGCCACTATCATCACTTTATGCTGCTGTGGTCACATAGTCAAGTTTCCTAGGGGGATAGTGCACATGAACCTGCTAAAGTCGGGTTCCCAACTTTTGAACTTTGACTAAAATATTATGTATTCAATATTCTTTAAACAAAACTATCTGGAGTACTTGTAGTTAACTCCCAAGTCAATCTTGGGTCTTGGGAGTTAAGGCTTACTATACTGTAGTCCTTATGACATCTGTTGAGGTAGGAAAACTTTACTGGCCGTCCGTTAACTCTTACATTACTCCTCACTTCTCCCCGACTCTTTTTATTTGGCACCCAAAGAATAATCCTCAGTCAGAGATCAGTTGTACGTTTCCACAAGTTTATTAAAACCAATCTGAATTCAGAGAGGGAGACATCACACTTACATTAGTACCTGGAAACCTCTGTGTGTTGTCTCACTGGGGTTGCGTTACATTACATTTTATACCCCACGCTGCTATGCAGTACACATACACAATCATTCTGTCTGTGGATGTCTCCCCAGCAACAGTATCAAAGAAACAGAGATACATTTCATCATTTAATTAAATAATTGTTTCCCAGACGTCTTCATGAATCTTCAGTGAGATGAGAACCATGCCTCCCTAATACACTGCCGGCTTCTCACGATACAGACAGAAAACACCTGCAAGCTTTAACCTTGAATAATAAACACTCATTGTGTGACCACATTAGAAGCTACTGTTAAATCAATCTATAAGCAGCAAATCCCAAATATATCTTAGCTTTAGCTACTAATGATAAGGCATTTATAATTCCACACATTACAGTCAGTTGTTAGGGATCTACTTCAGGGATTCACAAAGTGTTTTTCTAGGGCGTGAACAAGATGAAATGTGTAATGGCGGTCTGATAATTACACAATTACAGTGTTTTTCCCCCGTAGCACAACGAAGGAGGGGGAGCGACTGTCATTGTTGTCAGAAAGTTGTCTCCAGTACTGCACCTACCTACCTGGACGCCCTTATACAGGCATATGCTACGTCACAAAGCATCAAATGGCGACAAATATGTTTTTGTGAACACGGTTCCTTCACTAATAATAGTAATAAGCAGTCTGTTACCTCAATCCGTTGCTTTGCATCCTCCGACGGATTGTCTGGTGGCCCACGCCGAACAGCTCCGCTATTTCGTGTACTTGAAACCATTTAATAAATAGATTTCAATGGACTCAAACGGGATGTTGATGGTTGGTCGTCCTCGTCCCATTTGAGGCTCCACAGCATCCAGCCGTTCCAGGACTGAATGGAGGTTTACTATAGCAACCTCATTAATGTTCAAATCTATGACGGCAGAGTATGCAGCCAAGGTCTCCATGACTTGTTCTACTCGGTCACGGGCATCAGACTCGGATATACTACTGGATTCTACCTGCTCAGCTAATTCTAAAAGTGTTTTGAACAATTTGAGGGAGCGCCATGACCTGAGATGCTAAAGACCCAGCAATTCAATCAATTTTCCCGCACGTTTGCAATGTAATGCAATGCAGACGTGCACAGCTCCCCCTACCGAACAAGATGGGTAGCTCGGTCAGCAGGGAGCTGAGGGAGAGCGGCTGCTGACGTCACTATGTTGCGCCCGCAGCTCGGAATGCTTTTTCGTTTTCGAATTCTGGGCAGTACTTTGCGAGCAGACCACGAAAATGAAAAAGCAATGTCTTTTTCATTTTCATTTAGTGAAGGAATGAGCAGTCTTGAAGAAGAAAATGAAAATGTAAATAGGATGATTGATTACTAATTTCATTTATGAGTCAAACAATGCAGCCACAATCTTAAAATGAAAAAGCATTTCTGGAAATGCTTTTTCATTTTCAAATTTTACATTTCAAATTGAATTTTGGTATCTATTTGCTGGGGCTTATTTTGAAAAATAAATCTCAAATGTCTTTTTCATTTTAATTAAGTGAAAGAATGAGCAGTCTTGAAGAAGAAAATTAAAATGTAAATAGGATGATTGATTACTAATTTAATTTATGAGTCAAACAATGCAGCCACATTCTTAAAATGAAAAAGCATTTTTCATTTGAAATATGGTAACGATTTGCTTCCATACAATAAAAGCTGAAATGAGTCTTTCCCTGTTTTTAAGGGGAGATACAGGGGTTGGACAATGAAAGTGAAACACCTGTCATTTTAGTGTGGGAGGTTTCATGGCTAAATTGGACCAGCCTGGTAGCCAGTCTTCATTGATTGCACATTGCACCAGTAAGAGCAGAGTGTGAAGGTTCAATTAGCAGGGTAAGAGCACAGTTTTGCTCAAAATATTGAAATGTACACAACATTATGGGTGACATACCAGAGTTCAAAAGAGGACAAATTGTTGGTGCACGTCTTGCTGGCGCATCTGTGACCAAGACAGCAAGTCTTTGTGATGTATCAAGAGCCACGGTATCCAGGGTAATGTCAGCATATCACCAAGAAGGACGAACCACATCCAACAGGATTAACTGTAGACGCAAGAGGAAGCTGTCTGAAAGGGATGTTCGGGTGCTAACCGGGATTGTATCCAAAAAACATAAAACCACGGCTGCCCAAATCACGGCAGAATTAAATGTGCACCTCAACTCTCCTGTTTCCACCAGAACTGTCCGTCAGGAGCTCCACAGGGTCAATATACACGGCCGGGCTGCTATAGCCAAACCTTTGGTCACTCATGCCAATGCCAAACGTCGGTTTCAATGGTGCAAGGAGCGCAAATCTTGGGCTGTGGACAATGTGAAACATGTATTGTTCTCTGATGAGTCCACCTTTACTGTTTTCCCCACATCCAGGAGAGTTACGGTGTGGAGAAGCCCCAAAGAAGCGTACCACCCAGAGTGTTGCATGCCCAGAGTGAAGCATGGGGGTGGATCAGTGATGGTTTGGGCTGCCATATCATAGCATTCCCTTGGCCCAATACTTGTGCTAGATGGACGCGTCACTGCCAAGGACTACTGAACCATTCTTGAGGACCATGTGCATTCAATGGTTCAAACATTGTATCCTGAAGGCGGTGCTGTGTATCAGGATGACAATGCACCAATACACACAGCAAGACTGGTGAAAGATTGGTTTGATGAACATGAAAGTGAAGTTGAACATCTCCCATGGCCTGCACAGTCACCAGATCTAAATATTATTCAGCCACTTTGGGGTGTTTTGGAGGAGCGAGTCAGGAAACGTTTTCCTCCACCAGTATCACGTAGTGACCTGACCACTATCCTGCAAGAAGAATGGCTTAAAATCCCTCTGACCACTGTGCAGGACTTGTATATGTCATTCCCAAGACGAATAGACGCTGTATTGGCCGCAAAAGGAGGCCCTACACCATACTAATAAATTATTGTGGTCTAAAACCAGGTGTTTCAGTTTCATTGTCCAACCCCTGTACATCTGTAAATTGTTGAAGAAATAGTGGAAGGAAAGGTTATACAATGAAAGAATTGACCCCAATGGCAATATATACATTACAAACAGAACTGGTTTCATTCATGAATAAAACCACTGAAAACAGATCCTTTGAGCCCAACGCATGATTCCACCCGTGCAAGGAGGATGTAATAATCGACCCGGTCCATAGCTGCTGACAGGTCCAACAACAAGAAGGCAGCTGCAGTCTCAGCGTGCAGTCTCAGCGCTAAGGAGTGATTTAAAACCAGATTGGAATTTTTTTTTCTGAATTTTCATTTAAATAAAGATGGTCCTTCAAATGTGAATAGTTCACTTTCTCTAGAACTTCTGAAGGAAGAGGAAGCTCTGAGATGAGCCAGTAATTGGGCCAGAACAGTTGGGTCCGGGCTGAACTACCGCCTGTTTAAAACATGCTGGGACAGAGCCTGTAGCGAGAGAAATATTAAATAATATCTGGATAAAGGGGTTAGGGGTTAGGGTTGCTGACAGCTGAGCTCACAGGAGGAAAGCTAGGGTCTGAGGCAGTAGAAGACAAGATACCAGACCCGATGGTTAGAACTTTGTCAATAACAATCATCAAGAAATCATTGCACATGTTTTGTGTGGGTATGATACCAGCATTATTACATAGATTGACAGAACAAATAAAACATTAAAAATAACCTGTGGCCGGTTGCTGTTAGAGTACAGTTAGACATGAACTGAGTCTAAGCAGTCTTTATGGCCTCTTGATAATGAGAGACACTCTCTCAGTGATTGTAAGAAAACATACAGTCTAGTCTTTCTCCATCTCCTCTCAGCACGTCTGCATTCATGTCTGACAGTGCGTGTATGTTCATTAAGCTGCACTCTGACAGAGGCTTACCACGCACAGTCATAAGTTGTGCGATAGAGTTAGAAATATCACTGCTGGTGAAATTAAACAGAACGGAAAGGTCCTGTAGAATATGAACTATCTATGTGTGTAATATAAACTATCTATGTGTGTAACTGGAATGTGTGGAAATAGGGGGATCAACCTTAAGGAGTGAAGCATAGAAGGGGCCTAGGGAGTGAGAAGCATAGAGAGTGCAAGGTCATAAATTAGGAGAGGACAGGGAAGGCCAGAGACAGGGGAGGATGAGTTGCATGTTACAATCAGAAGTATTCCTTATTTGGACATAAGGGACTGTTATGTTATGTTGGACCACTTGTTTGCTGAGTATTAGATTATCTGCACGTTGTTGGACGTCACTGTGCCCCTCCAATGGCATCGGCCATTTTGTACCCAGGACAGCCCGCTCCTACATATCCCATCGAGCATTGCGACTGATATGACTGGGCGTCCCCAGTCTGACGTCACAGGATGCTATATAGGAGGCGCTCATGTTTGAAAACTTGCCTTCTGCTAGAAATCATCTGGTGATTGAAGAGCGTCACTTTAAGAGAAGAATTCTGTGCAGAGTTCATTCATTCTCTCTCGTTGGACAACGAACTATTCATAACTGAAGTCTGGACTAAGAAGGCCAGAGATTTCACTTTGCCGATCGAAGACGTGAGTTAACACGTAACTGGAGACACAGAGTTTCGGAGAGACGAACCGCTACCGTGTTTCATTTTCAAGTCGACTTTGATGGTCAGATCATATTTTTCCTTTTTGTCAAGAAGACCAAAGGACAAAGACTGACCATTCCCCTGAAGTTAATTGTGGACACACATTAACTTAATCCCACTTTTCCTCGCTCGAATTCCCTCATTCGGAAGAAGACGACACAAGTAAAACCCATTTTTTTTATTTCTTTATTAGAAGGCCTGGGCAGGGTCAGAGGTTGTAGAAGTGATCAGAATCGCTGGTTAGGATCTCATGTGTTCTGAATAATATGTGCATGTAACCTTGCTTGTTGAAACTTTGATGTGTTATGTAATATCGGGATCCGCCGTGTTCCCCAGAGCTGTTTGTGTTTACTATCTGAACGCGGGTGCGTTGCAAGACTGGACTGTTAAAACGACCTCATGGTAAAATTCTCCATTTTACCTTTGTCTTCAATCTCACTGTGCTAGCTTGCCGCCAAAAGTTATCAATCCTTTGTGTTCAGGAGTTAGGGGGAAGTTTTATGATCAGAAGATCATAAGGACAGTCGGAGCTGCGCTCCAACCCCCACCACTCGCCACCACTCATATCCCCCTCTCCCTTCGTCTGTAGTGCCATAAACTGCTGGTTGACTCAATACATACCCACTATCGTTTGTTGATTTTGCTTATTTAGATGTGTTACCCCTGTGTTTGTAGAATTTTGCATGTTGAGTTGGTGAAAATTAATAAATATTCACATAGATAAAGAGAGAGTGTTTGGTGTTTCATTGTGTGCAAAAAGTGATGTGTCAGTCAAAATAAGGTTCAAGTTCCACACGTTTCAGCAGAAACGGTCGATTAAACAGTGACATCTCCGGCAATAGTTATTAACTATTACGGAGTATTTAACGGTTGTAATTGTCAGAGGCGTTGAGCCACAATTACAACACCAGAAACATCTCTGGTCTCGATTCGTAAATGAGGATTTATGGTTAAGAAATTGATTTTGTCAGATTATGATTTGTAATTATAATTATTGATCAAGATTATTCAATCAATAATCATACTCCCAACAGTTATGTTATACATGTGTGCCATGATATATGTATATGTTGAACACACCCTTGAGACTGAATAAAACCAGCTGGAAGCAAGAGTTGATCAGAGTTGGGCTCACAGATACTTGGCTGGAGTCTCCATCTCTCACTCTGCAGAGGCGAACATAAGTAGATTGTACTTGTGTTTATTTCACTCTTTGAAACCTGTACCCAAATCAACGGACCCGGGGAAGCTGAGACGGCTTCAACAATTGGGGGCTTGTCCGGGATTTGGAACAACAGGCGAAAGAAATTCGGACCACCGACGAGGACCAACAGGCATCAGACAAGGGCTAGCCAAAACTACAAAACAGGTAAGCAGAACCTGTTTAATCAAAACTCTGCTTTTGGATTTTGATTTTCGATAGGCTAAATTAATATTGTGTCTGATGTCTAAGTAAGTCTGAGTCAGCCAAAACTTAAGAAAAAGATTGTCATAAAAGTTGACTAGGATTTAAACTGGTGAATAAGATGTGGTTTTAAGAGAATTACAAGACTTAGTGGTGGTATTGTGTGGAAAATATAGTAGTTTCTCGAACGTGGCGGTTCAGAGTATGTCCTCGACGGAGGTCTACTGTTAGCTAGGTTTGAGGCCTGAGGAATTGAGAAACCTCAAATCCTATAGAAAAGTAAGTACACTGAGATCAGGCACAAACACTTGGGTGTGAATGTTTTACGTGAGTTCTGCCTCAGTAAAACCGGATTACAGACGTAATAAAAGCACAAACACATAGTCTGAGAATAAGTCCTGTGAAGTGATGAACTGTGAGCTGACCTAAAATTCAGCAAGACCAGGCTTTTTGGTAAAAAAACTCATGAGCTGTGTGCAGAGGAAATAATCTGTTACAGACATTATTAGGCGGAGTGAGTGAAAATTTGTGTGTCACTGGAGAAGCAGCTGTGGAGAGCAGCTTTCTCATAAGTAGGTGACTGAATGCAGTTTTCTATCTGGAAATCTTACGGATAGACTGCTGATTGCTGCTTTTGATGAGTAACGAAATATTTATCTGTGAAAATTCAGATTATATACACATAAACTTAGAAGGAACAATATAAGCGGTGGAAATAACACCGTAAGATATAGAAAGTTCTGTGAGTTTGACATGTTTTACTTAAAGAGCTGTGAACAGCAGTTATTATAACTGTAAGACCGGTCATGAGCTGTTAAGTTGGAGAAATAACCAACAACAGACTTGTTAGGGTTAGAAAAGTGCATGAGCTGGACACACAACACTCCGGCAAATATTAGACAAGATTTATAGTTTAAGTCCATAAGCTGTGAGACACACACACACACTGGCCACTAAAAACAGGCTTTTGGGGGTTGAATGTGTTCTGGTGTCTTGGAGGTTGGTCAGAACTGAATGAGTGAGTGACTGAGATAACGCATTAAATATATCTTTTAGAAAAAAGCATAGTAATTGTCATAAGATGGAAAGAACAAGACAGATAGTGTTCGCAAGTGGTTTTGTTTGAAAGGAAAAAAAAATGCAAAAAAGGAGAGGGATTTGGCACTAACTAAAGGATAATTAATTGACTACGAGGTGGACGTCGTTCTACAACACCACAGGGTCGACCCAAAACAAAAGGTAAGGAGATCTATATTTATTCTCCTTTTGCCTGCTAATAGTGTAGGTGGTGTTGTGGAATAGATATCTGTTTTCTCTTAAATTTACAGTCTTGATCAGTTTTGGGTAAAATATTTGTTGGTTGAAATAATGGATTACGGTAAATAAATGATATATTGCGTAAAAATATTTGTTGCCTGTTGTGTTTTCGTATTTGTCTAACTGGATTTATTATGCATATGAGTGAGGAGAGAATACAAATGAGTGGCTGCGAATGGCTGCACTTGAGTGTGAGTGACTGTAGAAGTGGTGATTATATTACAAACTGTATTGCCATAGAGTGAACAGAAAAAAAAAAGAAAGACAAGTTGTTCAGAATCAGAATCAGAATCAGAATCAGAAAAGCTTTATTGCCAAGTACGTTTTTGGACATACAAGGAATTTGTTTTGGCGTAGTCGGTGCAATACAGTACAAATTAAACAGTATAAACATATCTACAATATAATATTAATATATGTGCACAGTTTTAAGTGAGTGAGAGTAAATATAGAGCAGTATAAGATGCAAGAGCAATACAACAGTGCAGGTGATCATTGATCAACATGGCAGGAGAGATTGATTGTCGAAGGAGGAGTAGATGACAGGGAAACGTTAGGTAGATGGTTGAACCGAGAATATAAGAGGTATCTGAAGGATAAAGAAGGTTGGTTGATTAAAACTGATGAGGAAGGGCGACTTGGTGGAATAAAGTGTAAAGTTGAAGCAAAAGAGCTGAAGTAGGGCCTAAGAGAGACAGAAGCAGAAGAAACGTTTAGACTTTTAAGAGGGGTTACACTATTGGAATTAAAAGTGCATAATTTATACGAGAAAGCTTCTCAACAGATGACAGAAAAACAGTTTAAAGATTCTGGAAGAACACACACCATAACAACTTGTAGCCAGAGCGGTCCATCCAGATTTCAATGTCCGTTGTTGACCTCATCAGTTGGAATGACAAAATATGTCCCTTTGTACAGGCATTAGTGGATAAGTTGCCACCTATTGTAGGATGCGGACGGGTCTGGTTACAGGAATTAGATACATTGATTAAAGGCATGACACTGGCCTTGGGTGACTTTAGAGCAATTTTGGGACGATCTGTGCGTCCCTCGGTGGCTAGAGAGATAGAACAAAATGCTGATTGCAGTAAGGATCCTGATGACACACCCCTGACACGTGTAATGACAGCCCTAGGGAAGGCCATAAGAAATCAGTATCCGCCCCCGTTGCAGTCCCTCAATTCGATTGGGACCCTAATCAGCATCCTAAAGAGCACATTAGTGCTGCAGTGGACACGAGGATGAGACACACAGGAGTTAATCCTAAGGGTGACTGGACAGGAATGGGACAGCTGTTTAAAAAGCCATATTAAAAGGAGTTCCTGTTGACATGTGTCAAAAGATGAAAAATAATCCTGATTTGCAGGGAACAGACTTCACAAAGTGGGAAAAACATTTAATTCACCATTTACATACAGCTCAGGAGCCAGAGAAAAAGAAAAGAGGAGAAAGAGCATTTACAGAATCAGCTACTTAAAATGCTGCTTAAAGAGGCGAAAGACAAATTAAATAAGAGAAAAAGTGATAAAACTGAAAATGTAATGTTAGCTGCAGCTCAACCTGTTCCTCCGGCTGCATTTCCAGCAGCACACACCCCTACGTCTGTGACTGATCGGTGGCAAGGAGGGGGGTTACCCCCTCCTCCACCCTATCTATTTTTATAATTACAGGTATAGAGGCCCCGGTCGTGGAGGCAGATGGCATGTTGGTGGTCAGTTGGTCAATGGTGGATGGTGTGGGGCGCCCAGAGGACGGGGTGGAGCCAGCAGGGCACTGGGAGATGTGTGCTACAACTGCGGTCAGTCTGGACATTGGGCACGACAGCCCATACTGACACCCCTGAGGAGGACCAAGGCAGCATGGGCACAGCAGATCCCATGTTGCCTGCAAAGGTGGGAGAGAACTGCCTGAATTTTTGAGTGGACACTGGAGCTACTTATTCCACCATAACACAGCAACCTTCTAAACCACTGCTCTCTACCAAGACTGTTTCTGTGATGGGCTTCTCAGGGGCTGCATAAATTCTTCCTGTTCAGATTGGGACTCAGAGAGTAACTCACCCTTTTGTGTGTTCACCCAGCACACCTGTTAATTTGCTGGGCAGAGACTTATTAGTGAAGCTGGGAGCATCAGTGCTGTGTGGTACTGATGGGTTAACGGTAACTTTTCCAGATGGTTCCTTTTTGGCATGTGGACAAATGCTTCAGCATGGACAATATTTTTTACAGCCAGTTGAAGAGGAATATGCTGACATCTACTGGGGACTGCTGACCACACCTTCTTCTCCAAGCAGCATCTTCTCTGTGTATCAGCTGTGGAAACCCTGGATTCAAAGTCTCTGCTTCTACACCTCTCCGCCTGCCCCGCCCCATGTCACTCTGTTCTACGACCGTTGTCACACTGAGTGGTACCAGGATTTGTTTAATGAAACAGTAGAAGGTAGGACATGGTTTATTTCCTCCAAAAATATTTATGTGGCTCCTGAGGGTGTGGCTGCAACAGTTGATTTAAACACCTGACCAAGCAGAATGGTATTTACTGTCAGATGAAGCTGTTCCTCATGTTTCTCTTTCTTTGCATCCTGAGCATCAAGCTAAGGAATTGGCAGGAGTGGTAAAGCGCTCTCTGGCAGCTGGGGACTGGCAGGACACCTCAGTCACCAACTTAAGTTTCTTTTCAGGTTGCATCTCCCTTGCTTATTTGGGTTCCACAGTATCCACAAAAAAAAAAAAAACTAAGCTCAGGAAGGCGTCAGAGACACTATTGAAGGCCTGAAGGCAGCAGGTGTGTTAGAAACCTCAGCCTCAGCATGGAACACGCCCATCCTTGCTGTAGAGAAATAAGGTACTGGAAAATACCGCATGGCACATGATTTAAGAGCAATAAATTCAGTTCGGGTGACTCCTACTGTTCCTGTCCCAAATCCCTATGTTGTTCTCTCCAGCCTTGAACTTTCACCTCAGTGGTACACATGTATTGATCTAGCTAATGCTTTTTCTGCAGAACTTACGATCCCAGACTACACCACATCATTTTATTTGGATGTTTCTGTAACAAACCTGGCAGTAAATGGAGTTTTGTTTCAGAAAAAAGGGGGAGAGAGGAGAGTGCTGATGTACATTTCAGTAATGATGGATAACATGGAAAAATGCCACCCACAATATACACAACATGCAGCAGGGTTGGCAAAATTAATTCAAAAAACTGTTCATTTAGTGATGGGACACCCTCTGAATGTTTTAACAACTCACAGTGTGGTGGCATATGTGAACTCTCAAAGTTTCACCATGACAGCTCTGAGACAACACAGGCTCAGCAAAAATCTTGGAGGCACAAACATCACATACACACATGAAGGCATAAACATGGCAGATAGAATAACTACTGGTACACCACATGTCTGCGCAGAAAAAGTGGAGTTTAATGAAAAAATCAGACCAGATCTACAAAGTACATCCCTAACAGACGCCCGAAACCTGTACACAGACAGGTGCTGCTTCAGACATGACACAGAAGGACTTAAGGCAGCATACGCGGTTGTGGAAGACACAGGGACAGATTTTGTCACAGTACAGACTGAGGACAGGATTCAGAACTGCAGGACAGAAACCCATTAAACATGAACAGGAAATGAGAAATTTGGCTGAAGCTTTGCTGCTCCCTCAAGAAGTAGCCGTCATTAAATGCAGAGGACATGACAGCAGTAACACCAGAGTAGCACAAGGGGACCAGGCAGCTGACCAGGCATCTAAACAGTGTGCAGGATATCAGCCCAGGCCCATAATGCTGTGTTCAGAAGCAGGGTGGACACCAGAACCCACCCTGGAAGAAGTAATGAAACTACAAAAGGGGGCCTCTCCTGAGGAAAAATCAGTTTGGAAGGCACGAGGGGGTTCACAAGATCAGAATGGTCTCTGGAGAAGCCCAGACGGACGTCCCATCTTGCCACCAGGTCTTACCAAAGTAGCTCTAGAAGAAGCACACGGAGTAGGACATGTGGGAACAACGCAAATGTTGAAAAATCTTGAACACTGGTGGCATCCTTTTTTGAAACCAATGGCAGTGCATTGGATTAATTCATGTGAGATGTGCAGGCAGTTCAATACCAGACCAACCTTGAAGTCAGCACCTGGAAAGTTCCCAGTAGACCCAATAGCAGGAAAAGAGGTTATCATTGATTATACAGACATGATTGAGTAAATGGGTTCAGATATCTGTTGGTGTGTGTGGATGCATTTACTGGATGGCCGGAGGCGTGGCCTACAAAAAAGGAAGACAACAAATCTGTGGTGAAGTGTTTGATAAATCATTATATCCCTAGACACGGTTTCCCAGCTAAAATAAGGTCTGACAATGGAACACATTTTAAAAAATGAGGAACTCAAGGAAGTGGAAAAATGTCTGGACTAAAACACTCATTTGGCACTGTGTATCATCCACAGTCACAGGGTGTTAGGGTTTGAAAACTTTTGTATTGTTTATCACTCATGTCAGCTCTAAGTGCTTTTCCCTCCTTACATGCCACAGGAAGGGAGATGGAGACAAGAGTGAGTTATGTTTTTATCAGTAACATCTAGCGACTGGTACCAAGTCCTCACTCCCTCTCTGTTTCAAATCAAGACACATGAACCCTGGCCTTTCTGACCTCACACACACAAACACACACACACACCATGAATGTTTGTTGAGCTGTGTGTGAACTAGCATGTGTAGATGGAGAGGGAGGGGTGCTAATACTTTGTGGTCTGTACTGCAGAGCTACCCTTGCCGCAAGTAAAAACTGACTCTGTGTCGTTCTTGCCTCTAAGTTGACTAATTAATACCTAACACAGGGGAAGGTTGAAAGAATGAATCAAACCCTTTAAACCAAATTGGCTAAGATCTGTGCACAGTCCAAAACGAATTGGGTTACCCCCTTACCATTAGTTCTGATGTCTATATGGAGTTCTGTAAATCAGAAACATGGTTTGATCCCACATGAGCTGCAAACAGGGAGGCCATTCCCAGGTCCACAAACAAGGTTACCGTTTCTCACTGAGTGTGAACAATCTATGTCTCATCATGATTATTACAGATCTCTCCACAGTCTTGTTACAGCTTTCTCCAAACAGATCCCAGCAAAACCAGAGACCAGGGTCGGAATTACTATATCAGAAGCCGAGTGGGTCCTCCTGAAAGTCATCAAAAAAAAGTGGTCAGAGCCAAGGTGGACCGGTCCATTCCAGGTCACAGAGAGGACAACCCATGCAGTCAGGCTGAAGGGCAAAGGCGCTACTTGGTATCACTGGAGCCAGTGTGCAGGAGCAGAACCACCTCAACGACCCCTTTCTCAGGTCCAGGAGGATCTGAGCGAAAACATGGGAGAAGACAATCTCACTTCTCTCACCCAAGAAGGGGCAGAATAATCCCAGGGTGAGAGAACGCAAGGCTTCAGGTCAGTCTACACCTGGGAGCTGAAGAGAAGAAAGAACAGCAGAAGAAAAGGCAGAAGTGATTGAGTTTCTCTTTCACTGGGAGTGGTGGAGTTTCCCTCCCACCCCAGAAGAAACCGTTTGGTGAACATTTTATATTTTATATTACATTTTGATGTTTCTGTATCTTTTTCAGGTTATGATTTCCATTGCAGTATTTGTGGCTATAATGGTGACCTGTGGATGTTGCTGTGTCTCATGCATTCGTTCTCTAATGGTGCGCCTCATCACCTCTGCAATTGAGCAGAAGGATCCAAAGATAACGATGCCACTGTTGCAGATTGACTATAACCAGGATGAGGACTCAGAGTGTGAATTCATGGACGCATAATATGATGCATGCATGTTTTTTAATGATTTTTTCTTTAACAGGTGGTACAGTAATATCTTTACTTATTTCTACTTATTTTTAGAAGGACATTTTTGATTGTGAACTCTTTTATGAGAGTTCAAAAGGGGAATTGTAGAATATAAACTATCTATGTGTGTAACTGGAATGTGTGGAAATAGGGGGGTCAACCTTAAGGAGTCAATCAGAAGTATTCCTTATTTGGACCTAAGGGACTGTTATGTTATGTTATACATGTGTGCCATGATATATGTATATGTTGAACACACCCTTGAGACTGAATAAAACCAGCTGGAAGCAAGAGTTGATCAGAGTTGGGCTCACAGATACTTGGCTGGAGTCTCCATCTCTCACTCTGCAGAGGTGAACATAAGTAGATTGTACTTGTGTTTATTTCACTCTTTGAAACCTGTACCCAAATCAACGGACCCGGGGAAGCTGAGACGGCTTCAACAGTCCTCAGTGCTATCTCTGGTTGCATTAAGAATCCCAGAATTGAGGAATAAGACAGACATTTTTTGCGATATAGAAGCATTAACTGCTTTTCTTTTCCATTCTGGAGCACACGGCTTATCCACAGAGCACTGCAGTTAAAGAGGTTTTAGGGTCCAACAAGTATCAGACCCATCTTCTCCCAAGTAGGGTGATACAAGCATGTGTTGCCACCAGTGCAAAGCTTTCTTACCACTGGCAACAAGTAGGTGTAAGTGCATCTGAAACATAGAGTGAAGAGATTTAAGAGCAATACGGGCAGCCAGGAAGCTGGTTGCTCGCAGGACCAAAGTGCAAACCAGAACTTGGGAGCCACATGGTGGGTAGACTGAACTGGTAACTCACACAGTAAGACAGGACACAGAAGATAGGCAGATGGTCAGGCATAAACGGTTCTAGACAGGGGCCAACAGGGACCAGTGCCCCTGTACAACTGGCCCTGGCAGCTGTTATGGCCCCTGTACTGAAGACAAAATACTATATGATACATCTTTAACAAAACATGTATCAGGCTCACTGTGCATCATAAAAAGGCAGAGACTGTTAATTCTTTTATTATTACTTTTATCTGGAAATGTGCAGCCCGATTCTGGTCCTTATTTACAGTGTGTCCAAAATTCCTCTGATTTTAAATCCTTATCTGGTCTTGAGATTATTCATCTTAATGTGTGCAGCTTGCTCTCCAAAATGGATATGATTAGGATTTGGGTTCAGTCAACGGATGCAGATATCTTAGGGTGTATTCACACTTGCAACTTTTGGTCCGCTTTAAACAGACCAGAGTTCGTTTCCCCCCTTGGTCCGGACCTTTTGTGCAGGTGTGAATACACTCAAGCGAACCCTGGTCCGGACCAAACAACTGGACCGAGACCCACTTTTTGAGGTGGTCTCGGTCCGCTTCCAAACGGACTCTGGTGCGGTTCACTTATGGTCTCAATACAAACCGGGCCCGATCCGAACCAACTATAAAAAGCGTACGTCTCTTTGGACCTAAAAAGCCACCGTAGCCGGTAGCAAAGGTGTGTGTTGTAAGGTAATCATACCTGATAAGCTGTGTGTTGCTTAGCAACGCCACAGGCTTGTTGCACGTAGAGAACGTCGGCGTTCAGCTCGCGTTCTCTGACGGGGTTCCAACATTATAAATGCAACGTCTCAAAGTCTGTGTTGAATGAGCTGCTCTTGACTCTCACAATAATATTGCATCTTTAATAACGGCACAAATATGCAGAACAGAGGAGCTGCACGCAGCACGTCTACAGATGTTTTCCTACATTTCCGGGTCTGTGCTCTGTGCCGCCCCCATCATTTCTGTCCAATGGGAGCAATGATCGTCACCCGCGTGTCTTTGTTTACAAGTAATAGTTCACTTACAAAAAGTACAATGTGAAAACAATCCGCACCAAATGGAAAAAATAAAGTTTGCTTTTGGTCCGAACCAAACAAGCGGACCAAAGGACTTTCCTGGAGTGAATACACCCTCAGTAACTTCTGAAACTTAGTTAACCAAGTCCATCAATGATAATGATATTAATATTCTTGGACATAATGTTTACCATACTGACAGACCTAGAAAAGGTGGTGGCTTCTCTATTTATGTCAAATCAAGATTTGATGCCTCCACATCCCTCTCTCAATCCTTCTCCAAACAACTAGAATTACTAGCTTTAAATGCTGAAATCTCCAAAGTTTTCTGTATAACTGTTGTTGGGTGCTACAGGCCCTCTTCTGCCTCTAAAGAGCATTATTCTCTTTAAAACAACTTATGTCCAAACTAAATTTCAGTGAATTAGTTCTAGTTGGAGATTTGAATTGGGACTGGCTCTGTGAAATTTCTTAAAGGTTTAATGGCTTATTGTGACTCAGTGAATCTAACCCAGTTGGTCAATTCACCAACTCGACCGGATCTTAAAATTCCAGAAAAGCCAACATTGATTGATGAGTTTCAGCTTTGGGAATCTTTTGCCATTAGAAACACTAAAGTCAGTCATTTTCTACCGCTTATTCCATAGTGGGTCACAGGGGAGCTGGTGCCTATCTCCAGCAGTCTATGGGCGAGAGGCAGGGTACACCCTGGACAGGTCACCAGTCCATCGCAGGGCAACACACAAACAACCATGCACACACTCATTCATACACCTAAGGGCAATTTAGAATGACCAATTAACCTAACAGGCATGTCTTTGGACTGTGGGAGGAAGCTGGCGTACTCGGTGAGAACCCACGCATGCACGGGGAGAACATGCAAACTCCATGCAGAAAGACCCCCAGTCGGGAATTGAACCCAGGACCTTCTTGCTGCAAGGCAACAGTGCTACCAACTACACCACAGTGCATGCCCCCTTAAAAAGTTACAGAGTAAAGGGCAGAGATAATCCCTTGTTTTCCCCATAGTTAGAAGATCTTATTTGTGAGCGAAATCTTGCTTGGGCCAAAGCAAGGAAATCAAACTTCCCCACTGATTGGAGAGTATTTTGACAATTAAGAAATAAATGCCCCAATGCTATCAAGAAAGCTAAATCTGATTATGATTTGTCTGTGACTTCAGAGAATCTTAATAATGCCCAGAAATTCTGGAAAACAAGTAAACGTTTCGCTATCAGTAAAAGCTCTCAGGCTCTGACCACCTATGTTTTAAAAGCCATTTATAATAGAATGGAGGTTTTAATTTGCTTTAAAAAAAAAACATTTTATATCTTCTGTTTTTTTATTTGATTCCAAGGAAACTGATCTCGTTGCACCTTCTCTAAACCCCCTTGGATTCTCTGGTGAGCCTTTTAGTTTTGTGCCTTTTTCTGTGCCTGATGTACATGAATATACATAAATGCCTCAAAGCATCGCAGGAATCACGGGAAATCTCAGGGACTTGATCTAATAGATCCTCTGATTTTAAAGCTGGCAGCTGACTTTGAAGCCGAGCCCTTGGCAATCCTGTTTAACCTTAATGTGGAAAAACAAGAAATTCCTTCAGTGTAGAAATCAGCCTTTGTTTTCCTGTTATTAAAGGGGGGTGATCCAACAATTTTAACTAATTATAGGCTAATATCCAATCTCTCGGTGCTGGCAAAAAATTTTAGAATCTCTTGTGAATTACCAAGTAAAAGAGTTTTTATCTCGCAATAATATCTCATCCTTTCAATCAGGTTTTGGAAAGAGGCATAGGACTATAACAGCTGCGTTGAAGGTGATTAATGACATTATTGTTGCTCTTAGTAAGAAACAATGCTGTGCGGCTCTTTTCATTGATTTGACAAAAGCATTTGATACTGCGGACCATGAAACTGTGGACCAAAATATATTTAATGTGACAATATTTGTTCTGATGTTGTAACTGTCCACATTAGGGTGCCACAGGGATAGACATTAGGTCCTCTTCTATTTATAATTGATATAAATGATTTAGGACAGAATGGGTCTGATGCAAACTTGTTTTTTTATACAGATAATGTGTTTATTATTTGCACTGGAGCCACTCCTAATGAGGCAGTTGGACTTTTGCAGAAAGCCTTTGTTGATATCCAATGCTCTTTATTAAACTTGAAAGTTGGTCTTAATACTGCTAAAACCAAATTGATGTTTTTTCCAGATCCAAGGGGCCTCAAAAGATCCGCTCAGTGTTCTCCTGTGGAGGAAATTACAGATGATTACTTCATCCTCAGCAAGTGAGACAACATTGGAAATAACTGCAGAACCTGATCTGTGTTTGGACTGTTTTGATCCTGTGGAGCTTCCTGAGTTATCAGAAATATTAGCTTCATCTAAACCTTCAACTTGTATGTTAGACCCAATCCCAACCAAATTATTTAAGGAAGTGTTCCCTCTGATTACTAGCCCCATTTTAGATATGATTAATCTATCTTTAGTAAATGGATCAGAACCACAGGCTTTTAAGGTAGCTGTAATTAAACCTTTACTTAAGAAACCTTCGCTTGATCGAGATGATTTAATAAATTACAGACCTATATCCAATCTTCCATTCTTATCTAAAATTCTTGACAAAATAGTTGCTAATCAAATGTGTGAACATTTATACAGCAATGACCTGTTTGAAGAGTTTCAGTCAGGTTTCAGAGCTCATCATAGCACTGAAACAGCTCTGCTGAAAGTCACTAATGATATTCTTATGGCCTCAGATAATGGACTTGTGTCTGTTCTGGTTCTGTTAGATCTCAGTGCTGCATTTGATCCAGTCGATCATAATATTCTCTTAGAAAGGCTGGAATATGCTGTAGGGATCAGGGGAACAGCACTAGGCTGGTTTAAATCTTATCTGTCTGACAGATTCCAGTTTGTTCATGTAAATGATAAATCATCTTTAAACTCCAGGGTTAATTGTGGAGTGCCACAGGGTTCAGTACTTGGGTCAATTCTCTTTACCCTATATATGTTTCCAATAGGTCAAATTATCAGGCAGCATAGAATAAATTTTCACTGTTACGCTGATGATACTCAGCTTTACTTATCCATAAATCCTGATGAACCCAACCAGTTAGATAGACTACAAGCATGTCTTGAAGATATAAAAACTTGGATGACTTTAAATTTTCTGCTTCTAAATTCAGACAAGACAGACGTTGTCGTCTTTGGACCGGAGTCTTTAAAAAAGAAACTGCTTAGTCAATCACTTAACCTGGATGGCATTAAATTGACCTCCGATAATAAAGTAAAAAACCTTGGTGTTATTTTTGACCAGGACATGTCATTTAAATCCCATATTAAACAGGTTTCTAGGATTTCCTTCTTTCACTTCCGGAACATTGCCAAAATTAGAAATATCCTGTCCAGGAGTGACGCTGAAAAACTAGTCCATGCATTTGTTACTTCAAGGCTGGACTATTGTAATTCTTTACTATCAAGATGTCCACAAAATGCAGTTAAAAGCCTTCAGCTGATTCAAAATGCTGCAGCAAGAGTTCTGATGAAAATTAAAAAGATAGATCATATTTCTCCTATTTTAGCTTCCCTTCATTGGCTCCCTGTTAAATCCAGAATATAATTTAAAATTCTCCTCCTCACATATAAAGCCCTTAATGATCTAGCTCCATCATACATCAGAGATCTGATTGGTCCATATGTTCCTAACAGAGCACTTTGTTCTCAGACTGCAGGTTTACTGGTGGTTCCTAGAGTCTCTAGAAGTAGAATGGGAGGCAGATCCTTTAGTTATCAGGCTCCTCTCCTGTGGAACCAGCTCCCAGTTTTAGTCCGTGAGGCAGACACCCTGTCTACTTTTAAGGCTAGGCTTAAAACTTTCCTTTTTGATAAAGCTTATAGTTAGAGTGGCTTAGTTTATCCTGAGCTTTCTCTGTAGTTATGCTGCTGTAGGCTTAGGCTGCTGGAGGACATAACGACCACTTTCACCCTCTTCACTACATTCTCACACTACTCTCCAATTCTGCATTATTTGCTGTTATTTCAGCTTTTAACTTTGTTCTCTCTTTTCTCTTCCTAGAAGCTACACCTGGCCTGGCTCTGTGTCTACCTGTGACACCTTTCTAGAGAGGGGAATCGTCCGAGCTTCTGCTGGTAACAACTTAATGCTCACCTTCTACCGATGATCCACATGTCCCTGTCTTTCAGTGTTTACCATTTCTCTCTCCTAGACATGGCTACTGACTGAGCTTCTACTGTAACTAACTCTATGTTCTCTCTTTCAGACTCTAACCTTGAAAACTGGCTCAGAGTTTATCTGTTCTTTCTTTCTAGATGAAACGACTAAAGGAGCTACATCCATTAACATTTACTTTTCCTTCCCATAGAAAGGACTCCTGGATCAGTGCTTCTTTGTTCTCTTTGTGTCTCTGCTCTGTTCTCTCTAACTCCCAGTCGGTCGTGGCAGATGGCCGCTCACACTGAGCCTGGTTCTGGTTCTGCTGGAGGTTTCTTCCTGTTAAAAGGGAGTTTTTCCTCTCCACTGTCGCTACATGCATGCTCAGTATGAGGGATTGCTGCAAAGTCAACACCAGTGACTGTCCACTGTCTCTACATGCTCATCCAGGAGGAGTGAATGCTGCAAGTCACTGACTTGATGCAATCTGCTGGGTTTCCTTAGACAGACAAACTTTTCATCCAATTTGAATAAATAACTGAATCTGACTGAACTGTTCAATGATTAGGATTAATTGGAATGTATGAACCTGACTTTTGTGAAGTGCCTTGAGACGACGTGTTGTGAATTGGCGCTATATAAATAAACTGAATTGAATTGAATTAAATTGAATAGAATTGAAATAAATCTGGTCCATACATATCAATGTCCAGTCTTTTTGATTGATGACCCTCACCTTTAAACTCCATGTGTCTATATTGGACTATGGAGATCTTTTGTACACGATTGCTTCTACAATATCTCAGGATGCTAGACTCTGTCTATCTCTCTTCTCTGAGGTTCATTACAAACTGCAAAGTGTCAACACACCATTGTGATTTATATTCACAGATGGGATGGTCTGGTATGGCTACTTGAAGGAATTCTCATTGGTTAACTTTTGTTTACAAGGCATTATTTGGACTTGTTTTGTCCTGCAATTACATTGAGAAATGTCGACTCGTATACCTTTCGTTCACACAATTTGTTGCTTCTTTCTGTCGCTTTTGCTCTGAATGATTTGGGCAAGAAAGCCTTTGTTCATTCAGCTCCCTCCTCCTGGAACTTGCTTCAGAAAACTTTTAAATTAACTGAACTTAACTCACTAAGTGCTTTTACTTCAGTTCTTGAGGCTGATTCAATAACATATAACTGTTTTTCATAATTTGTTATTTAAAATTTGTTTAAAATTTGTTGTTAATCTTCTATTTGTTGCTGCCTCGGGGCCACGACTCCCTTGAAAAAGAGGTTTTTTAATCTCAATCCGACTATCCTGGTTAAATAAAGGTAAAAATAAAATAAAATAAAAATAAATAAATTAAAGCTGCAATTGAAGGCCCTCGCACCTCAGAGCAACTCGGCCTGTGCAGCGACTGCGGGAGCCTGGCTTCGCCGGCTGCACGCCACCGACGACGCCGCAGTTCAATTCCAAATGTCGCCACTAAGGGGACTGTGAGCGACATGTCATATGATCTTCGGTCATGCAGAGTTGTGGTCTGACGAGAATCATTTAATTTGGGGGAAATCCGAGCTTCCAGATGAAAGCTGCACTCAGTTGTTTATTAGTGGGCGGAGCTGAGATGATGTCATGAACTGACTGTGGCAACATGTTCAGCATTGATCCCTGATAATGTGTAGTACATTTCAAGTGGATCCCATGATGTATTAGGCAGAAAGAGCACTTGAAATGTCTTAGTGGGCGCTGTTGATCCAAATTCCAATGTAATCACATAGAGGTGTTTGGGGGTTGACAAACATCAACCACATTCAGTTTGGCATGAAATGGACTTTCCATATGGAAGCTACACTCATTTGTTTCTTAGTGGGCGGGGCTAAAGGGATGTCATCAATTGATTGTGTCAACATGTCCATCATTCCCTCATGATCATGTATACTACATTTCAAGTGGATCCGATGATGTATGAGGGAGATATAGCCCTTGAAGTGTCTTAGGGGGCGCTGTTGATCCAAATTCCAATGTAATCCAATGGAGCTGTTTGGGGGCGGACAAAGATCAACCATATTTATTTTGGATTGAATCGGACAATGCATGTGTAATTTAGAGCCAAACGTATGACCGTGGCGTGACATCAGAATTCGCCACGCCGTCATAGCCACACCCCCCAGCTAAAGCAGTCAGTACTGGCGACTTTCTAAGACCATCATGTTATCTGTTACTTGGGACAGTTTCACATTGATGAAGTGAAGAACATCAAAAATTGACTCTCTAAAGGAAAACATGACACTTCCTGTTCTCAGGGGGCGGGGCTTCAATGATGTCAGCATCTGATCAGTGAATATTGTTCAGGCCTAGAGGCAGATCAATCTCAGAAGGTTTCAGGTCTCTGTGACCTTACTTGTTGGAGCTATATCAATTTAATCTTTTATGGTGAGAAGTCATATTTTGAGGCGTGGCCACGCCCACACGCTTTCATGTATCAAAAAGCTTTTGATAACCTTTGATCCCCAATGCCTTAAGAGTAAACTGAGTGATTTCCAAGTTTCTAAGTCAAAAGCTGTAGGAGGAGTTCACTCAGATATTTGGGCTAGAAAAGACAAATCCAGGGTCAAAATGGCAAATTTAATCCAAGATGGCCAACTTTCTGTTGGATTTGGACCAATGCTTCAAGAGACTTTTTTGTAGGTCCTGAGAAGGTACATATGTATACCAAATGTCAAATTCCTCGGTCAAAGCATGGCTTAAGGCTGATTTTTTTTTTATTTTCTATGGGGCGGTCTGAACTAATTAGGCCACGCCCACCAAATATGTCATCAGATCTCTGTTGGGGACTAGACTAGGATCAATCACATTGAATTTGGTGCAGATCAGATGATGTGTGTGGAAATTAGAGCCATATGGCCATGGCGTGACGTCTAACTTCGCCGCGCCACCACGGCCACGCCCTTTTATGAAAAGTCACTGTGCTTCAAACGAAGTTAGACCCACTAGTTATCAGTCACCTGACACAGTTTCAAGATTGAGTGTAGACGGCCAAATAGCAACCTTTCCCAGTAAAAAAAGTGACTTCCTGTTCTCAGGGGGTGTGGCTTTGATGATGTCAGCATATGACCCCATAGGATCGTTGGGAACCCCAAGGTCCTCCTTCATGCCAACTTTGGTGTGATTTGACATTTCTTTGGGAAAATTATTGAATTTTTTTTTTGGATGCGAACCCCAATTTCGTGTCCCGGCCACGCCCCCTAAACATGGCCGAAAACTCACGATTTTGAAAATGTTTAATCCCACGTGAATTATCAGCATATTGACCAAATATGAAGCCTATAGCTCAAAATCCCTAGGAGGAATTCGTTAAAGTTCGAGGTGAGTAAAAGTGAAAAACGGCCAAAAATTGGCCTTTGACCCAAAATGGCCGACGTCCTGTGCGTTTTAGGGCATACCCCCAAGAGACTTTTTTTCTTGATTTGAGGAGCTCTACCAATGTGCAAATTGGTAGATCTCTACGACTTACGGTTCGGCCTATCTCACATTTGGGGGCGTGGCTAAAAGGTTTGGTCACGCCCACTGACGACGGCATTAAAAAACAAAAATTTCACACGGGGACAATTTTGGGTAAAGTTATACGCATTTTGGTGCATGGCAAAGCTCCCAAATTGCCCCGCCAAAAGTCCCCGGAATAATAATAAGAAATCCTACGATTAGATTAGGCCCTTGCAGGTTTCCTGCTCGGGCCTAATACATTTCTTATGATGATATGTGCTGGAACAGAAAACATAGCTGACTGGTCCATAGGAAAAATTAATTTTTTTACCTTTACAGTTTTACTTTAACAATGAATTAAAAAATAAGTTGCACTTTTAGCTTCAGCCATATTGACACAGGATCATAGTTTTCAGCTGCAACATCAGGGGTCAACCTGCGGGTTTTTCTGTGACTCATTTAATATATGAAACGATGAAATATTTCCCCATTTTTGTTTCATTATTTTTGCTTTGTGCTCCCATGAAAAACCACTGACCCCACCCTGGACCCCCTGGTAAATTTGGTCTAGAAGCACCACTAGATAACAGAATCAAAACAGGCGAGCAACAGCAGAATCCAGTTGTGAGCAATGAACACCAGGCAGGCTGGAGAAATGACCAATGGACCAGAAGAGCTAATCAGATGAAATATGGAGCAGCTGGTAACAAGGAGAATGCAGAGCAACTAAAGGAGGGAGGCTGATGAACACAGATGAGCAGGAAGATAGAGGAGGTTACTCTAGATGGATTAGACCACTAAAACACATAAGAATAAACGAATAAGGACAACACCTAACAACAACAACGAGAAGCATAAGGAAAAGAACTAAAGAAGGCAAAACCTAAAAATTTAACTAAACAATATAGAAGGTATACTGACAAAAGAAAATCAAGACTCCAACAACTACAGATTGTTACAACTTCTGTCCAAGAAAAAACATTGATCAACAGAAATTTTGCAGGAAGTAAAAGGATCGGCAGCAGAAGACCGGTGGGCTTAATGTCTGTCCTGCTCAGAATACCTCCATGGATAAAGAGTGGGATCCATACAGCTTCAAAAGGCAGCTTTTTCCAACAATACAGGAACAGTTAGGGGGGAATATCTGTGGATTTTCAGCATGATAGAGCACACCATCACAAGGTTAAAGTGAGGACAAAATATCTTAAAGATCAGAACATTGAAACCCCAGGGAGATCCTGTGGTACATTCAATACAAAGTGTTGGAGTGTCCTTTACATCAGGTGTTTAAGCAGGGAAACATCTAAACCATGCAGGCAGCTGGCCCAAACACCAGAGTTGAAGAATGGATGTAGATACACAGGCTACCAAAACCTTTACAAATTCCAAAAATCAGTAACTAACCAGATTCCAACATTTACCATGACTTTCCCACGAACTAAACCCCCAATTTTAAGTTTGTAATTTTTGTCTTCAGCTCATCTTCAGATGCATCTCTAAACCTTTACAGGTTCTCTTTAAATCTAGTTTTGAAACAGTTGTGAACTTCTGTTCTCTTTATTTCTTGCCATCAGTTTAACTTCTCTGACACTTTCTGCTTTATGTTTTTGTTCACCTCATTTTCAGTTTTCAGCACCAGAGAAGTTTCCTCCCACACCCGTCCTCTTCACTTTATGTCCTTCATCGTCCTTCCTCAGATTGTTCTTCATATCTTCACCGTCTCATCTGACACCTTCTGTTCTCCCTCTCCCTGTTTTTTCACCACTTATCTTCACACGTCTGCTTTACCCTCCCTTCCTTTTGGTCTGTGTCTTTTGTTGGCTTTTCCAAATGATCATCGTGCCTTTCTCCCTCATCATCATGCCTGCTTTTCTTCACACTCCTCATTTTTTGTTGTTTGTCTTTTTCAAGAAGTTTCTGCTTTAAATGTTGGGTTGACAATCTGCTCACCTTCAGCCTCATTCTGCTTTTTAAGCTTTATTTTTATGTGTGCTTTGTCATGTCTTTCCTTTCTCCTTTTCATTCGGGCAGCTTTGGCTTCGTTGTCACTTTGTGTAATCTCTTTCATTCCCTCCACCTTTTCTTCTGTCACTCTCCTTGTCTCTGAATTCTTTTTGTTTTCTCAGACTGGCTCTCTTCAGTCCTCTTCTCCTCTTCTACCACTTTTCATTTCTAACATCCTATGAGACTCAACCAAGTCAAAATCCAGAGGGTCCTGATCCAGCACATGAAAATTAATGAGAGTTTCCACCTAGTGGCACCCTCATGTAGAAAATGGGTAAATCAAAGCCTGGTGAACTACCTTGAATAAATGTAATAAAGTATTTGCTGTAAAAATAATAGAGGAATGGAGGTGAGACCAAACCTTCCATGTGGACAATAAAAAAAGCCAAAATTAAAATGTGTAAGAAAGGAGTGTGGCTGAGGCAAATTCATGGAATAGAAAGCAAGAATGTTATTTTGGGGTCTAGTTTCGTCAGACAACCACTAAAACACTATAAAGCATTGTGGCTCAGCCATTATGGTATGGGGTTGCTTCTCTTACAGTGATGTCAGTCTTACTCATCACATAACAGGCTTTGTGAATCAGTTTGATCACCTTAAAAGACTAGAAGACAAAATGTGTTGAAAATAGGTATTTCAACTAGACCTGAATCCAGATGAAGGCCTGGAGAAACTTAGAAGCTGGAGAACATGGAGGGGTGAGGACAGTAAAGCTGTCTCTCCTCACTGACTTAGGAAGATCTACTGTACAAGGAGCAGAGATTATCTGCTCGTTTCAATCGGTCTCCCCCACTGTTTGTCTTTTAGTCTGTCTGTGTCAGCATCTCCACAGCTGGGGGGGGGGGGTCTCTGTGATTCCCTGTATGATACCATCTCTGTCTTTGACTCCCACATGTGCAAAGATTCAGGCTAGACCAGGTAGAAAGGATGGGGGCCAACTTAGACAACATCCAATCAATCCATCCATCTATCATCCCTCCCTCCATTCATCCATCCATCCATCCATCCATCTATCATCCCTCCATTCATCCATCCATCCATCCCTCCCTCCATTCATCCATCCATCCATCCATCCATCTATCATCCCTCCATTCATCCATCCATCCATCCATCTATCCATCCATCCATCATCCCTCCCTCCCTCCTAACCCTAACCCTCCAAGTTTTCATCATTGCTGCAGACCTAAAGGCATTAAAAATCTACATGTTATGATACAGCACATGTAGACATTTTCTTTCAGGTTTTTGGAAAAACAAAATAATTATTTTGATGTACAGGGTCTGGTCAGAGTTGTTCAGGTAGATGCCAGTTAGTGCTATTGTTGTGTCTTTTGTTGTCATTAAAGGTTTGTAGCTTATTGTCTCCTTCTCTTTGATTGAAGGATATAAAAGTTTTGTTTGAACTCAACTTTGAACAGGACATGTTGGAAGATCCTGGAAGTGTGAATCTGTTCACCCCTTACTGAACCTGATGAGCTCGTTCTTGTGTTCTCCAGTAGAATAAAGTCCACCGCCTCTAACAGAACAATGTTCAGAAAATGTGTGTCCACAGTTCTACTGAGCCTATCCGAGTCACATGTTTAAAATCCAGAAAACTGATTTCCACAGAAGTTTGTATTTTTTATCTGACTGTAAATATGAGAAGGGGGGGAGAAAAGAAGGAGTCATCTAGGACAAACAGTCTGGTCCACAAACATTTGCACAGAGATCAGGTTTTTATTATCATGGTCGCTGGTTTTCCTCTTTTTGAATGCTCTGCCAGGCCTTTACTCTCTATCATAAACTTGGATATTGACTGAGTATTGTTCACGTAGCTGGTTTTTGTGAAGAGGCTTCTTTTCACCATGGAAATGATTCCGTGATCATCCGCCACTATTGTCTTCCTGGACGTCCAGGACATTTGTGTTGCTGAATTTACCAGTGCTTTCTTTCGTTCTCAGGGTGTCCTGAACTGTAGACTTTGCCACTCCTAACACTGCAGCATTTTCTCAGATGTTTTTTTTTGGGTTTTTTTTTCTGATTTGGCAGGTGAATGATGGCCTGTTTCACCTGCATGGAGAACTCCATTGACCGCATGTTGTCCGTTTACAGCAAAATCTTCCAAATGAGGCGCCACCCCTTATATCAACTCCAGGCCTTTTGCTAAAACTGTACATTATGGAAGTAGCAAAATAAAAGGACAAAAATAACTGAACAGAAATATTTAAACACAAAAACAGAGAAAAAAGATAAAAAACTCTGGATTTTCCTATAATTTTCTGGCTGCATACAATCAAGCCTCCAGCTTTAATTTGTTTTTCTGCAGCGCTCCCCTAAGAGATGGCCAGAGCCTGGAGGATTACAACCTTACAAGCATATTAATTGGTTTCCGTGTTGTTAATGATGAAGGAGAGCGAAAAGCTCACCAAGCTCTAATGTAGCGTCACTTTTACAGTAATGACAGAAACAAGCCCAGCGGATGTTAATGGATTTGGTTTTGATGAGGACTAATAGAAAGTGGCTCCGCGTCGAGGAGATGAGCACGTTGGGGGTTGTCTCTGCAGAACATTTTTCACTCCACCAGATGTGAGTCTCGCTGATGTACCACACATCAACAAACATCAAGGGAATCAAGTTCATGGGGAAGTTGAAAGCACAGATCCAATCATGAGCCTCAGCCTCTGATGTAGTGTACTGATGTGCAGGATATGCTGCATACGGACTCAGGTGAACCCTCGTTACATTCCAGCAGGTTTATCTTCCTTTTTTGTGCTCAACAATCTCCTCCATCTATCATGTAAGTAAATAGCCTCCAATCCTTTCACCATTCGGGTCTCATCACGGCACACCTAAAATACGCTGACTCTGCTCTTACATTTCAGCCCGCAACATCTCACTCAATAATTTACGGCTTCAGCCTCAATCTTAACAAGGCCGGGCCAAAAGGGAGCTTAGCCCTGCTGGCTTGAATGGGCCCCGTCAGCAGTTCAGATGTATTAACAATCGCAGCGAATGTCAGATCTGCAGAGGATCCGAATTTAACTTCACTCTTTTTTTCCATCTTTCCTGTTTTTCTTCATGTCTCTGTGTTTGTAAACCGTCGTGTCAGACACTTTTGTTGCTGCACATATACATGCAAATATAGACTTCTGTTCATGCTTGTACATTATATCTATTATTGAAATGCAAGACTGGATGTTCCAAATTCTCTGCAGAAGAAATGCAGTGCCTGTGTAGTAAACAGACTGAATTAACAAAATTAGACATTCACAGTGGTGCAGTTGGTAGCACTGTTGCCTTGCAGCAAGAAGGTCCTGGGTTCAATTACCGGCTGGGGGTCTTTCTGCATGGAGTTTGCATGTTCTCCCCGTGCATGCATGGGTTCTCACCAGGTACTCTGGCGTCCTCCCACAGTCCAAAGACATGCCTGTTAGGTTAATTGGTCACTCTAAATTGCCCTTAGGTGTATGAATGAGTGTGTGCATGGTTGTTTGTGTGTTGCATACATTTACCTGGACAAAAAACCCTGAATAGCATTTAAAAAGGTTTATTATCAATTGACAGAACATAACTGTCCTAAAAACTAGGATTAGCACAAACCAAACAGAGGCTTGATGCTTGGGAAAGCTGAAGCAACATTCCCAGAATGCATCTATTCCAGATCATCTCTATATAAAGTCTGGGCTTCACAGTCCCTGTTCTCCAACCTGGACCAGATCAGCAAAGGACTTCTGTCCAGAATTTTTCTAAATGATGGATCTGAGATTCTTTTCTCAATGTAGCTGAATGCTGATTAAAAGAAAATGCTCAAATCAGATGTATTAAAAGCTTGGAGGATTTCTTGTAACTTTTCTGTAAGCAGGAAACTGCCCCTGTGGGAATCATTTGACTCAATGTGACTCCAGACTTTTGTGACTGGACTGTGGATGTGAGGCTTTCAGAACTGATCAAACAAGATAAATCTGGTCTCCCCTGGGATAGTTGAGGCACTTCAGGGAGAAAGAGGTACCTTTAATGACCTTCTAATCATGGTGGAAATGTGATGCAAAGGAAATTCCTTCAAACTGGCAGCATTCTGTAAATTTTGTGCTATTAATTTTATTTTTTAATTTAGGTCTAATTAAATGTGAACCAGTCAGATGTCTATGTTCTTGTTCAACCACATGATCTACGATCTACTGGGACCTTGCTGAGGTAGGTTTCATGGGTCAAACTTTCTTAATACCGGCAGATTTTTCACTTTCATTTAGTTGGCTCCACATTTAAAAACTTGCTCTCTTTTTGCTTTCTGTAAGTCAAGAAACAGCTTCCAACAATCTACTAGTTCTGCATGTTATCTACAGCCAGCTGGAACCATGACAAATAAGGTGGAAGAGGACCCAGAGGTATCTTCAGTGTTCACCATTGTAAAACTGCAGCAAAGACTAAGACATTGGGGTCACCAAGTATCCATAACAACCATAACTCAATTCAATTCAGTTTATTTATATAGCTCCAATTCACAACACATGTTGTCTCAAGGTTCTTCACAAAAGTCAGGTTCATACATTCCAATTAATCCTAACCATTGAACAGTTCAGTCAGATTCAGTTAATTATTCAAATTGGATAAAAAGATTTTCTATCTAAGGAAACCCAGCAGATTGCATCCAGTCAGTGACTTGCAGCATTCACTCCTCCTGGATGAGCATGTAGAGACAGTGGACAGTCCTTTCTATGGGAAGGAAAAGTAAATGTTAATGGATGTAGCTCCTTTAGTCGTTTCACATCGTCCAGCAAAAGCTTGGACGATGCCCCCCTCCAGAAAGGTGCCACAGGTAGACACAGAGTCAGACCAGGTGTAGCTTCTAGGAAGAGAAAAGTGAGAGAACAAAGTTAAAAGCTGAAATAACAGCAAATAAAGCAAAATTGGAGAGTAGAGTGAGAATGTAGCGAAGAGGGTGAAAGTGGTCATTATGTCCTCCAGCAGCCTATGCCTATAGCAGCATAACTACAGAGATAGCTCAGGATAACCTAAGCCACTCTAAATATAAGATTTATCAAAAAGGAAAGTTTTAAGCCTAGCCTTAAAAGTAGACAATTTGTCCATCTAGAGCCCACTGATGGCCATTGTTATACTAAAAACCACAACGATTGGGATACCTCTCTCTGTCAGATTGACCATAGCCATTGTAAAAGAGAGGGGGTCATACAGGTAGCAGAAATGGAGGGTGTGTTTTCACCTCGACCATAACTGAGGGTGGAGGACTCTGTTAAATTAAACTCAAAGGTTATTAAAAAATGGTCAGACAGGACAGGGTTATGAGAGAATATTGTTATGTCTTTACACTCAATGCCATATGTCAGCACAAGGTCCAGAGGATGAAGACAAAGGTGGGTACGTTTTTAATGTTTAGAGCAAAGCCAATTGAGTCTAAGATAGCAGTAAGACTATATTTAGGCTATCACTTTCAGTGTCAATATGAATGTTAAAATCCCCCACTATATTAACCTTATCTGTATTTAACACTAAATCAGATAAAAGGTCTGAAAACTGATCTAAAATTTGAGAGTAAGGACCTGGTGGACGGTACAAAACAACAAACAGAAGTGGTTTTAGTGGTTTGCAATTTGGATGAGGAAAACTAAGGATTCAATATTCAAAAGAGTTGTAGCTATTGATTGGTCTGGGACTATTCAATAAATCGGACTGAAAGATGGTTGCTACTCCTCCTCTTCGCTCAGTATTTCGAGGAATGTGAAAATTTAAATAATTAGTAGGAGATGACTCATTTATAGTAACATAATCCTCTTGCTTCATTCAGGTTTCTGTGAGGCAGAATAAATCAATCTGATCGTCAGAAATCAGGTCACTAACTAGCAAAGTCTTTGAAGAGAGAGATCTTATGTTCAGTAAGCCACATTTAATTGTTTTTTTTTTTTCCTTTTTAGTCTGAGTTGTGTTTATTTTTATGAGATTTTCCTGATTTCCTCCTTTTAGATTATTTTTTTAATCTATTCAAATTTGGCCGTGGGCAAGACACTCTCGTAACAGGGTAATGGGTGGGTAGCAGTACAGAAGCTGCAGAGAGGAGCATTAAACTGCGACCCTGCTTCCTGGTCTGAACACTGGGTTGTCAGAGTTTTGGAGAACTAATAAATTCGGCCAGATTCCTTGAAAGAAGAGCTGCTCCATCCAAAGTGGGATGGATGCCGTCTCTCCGGATCAGACCAGGTTTTCCCCAAAATGTTCGCCAATTATCAATGTAACCCACGTTGTTTTTTGGACACCACCTAGACAGCCAGCGGTTGAATGACAGCATGCGGCTAAACATGCCGTCACTGGTCAGATCGGGGAGGGGACCAGAGAAAATTACGGAGTGTGACATTGTTTGGTCAAACTTAGTCACCGAAGCAACACTAACTTTGGTGACCTCCAATTGACGTAACCGGGTGTCATTACCGCCAGCGTGAATAACAATCTTACTGTATTTACGCTTATCCTTAGCCAGCAGTTTCAGGTAGGATTTGATGTCGCCCGTTCTGGCCCCTGGCAGACATTTGACTATGGTCGCTGGTGTCTCTAGTGCCACGTTTCTGACTATGGAGCTGCCAATTACCAGAGTTGGCTTCTCAGCGGGTGTGTCGCTGAGTGGGGAAAATCTATTAGAAACACTGACGGGTTGGTGGAGACCTTTGGGCTGGGATCTAGGACTATGCTTTCTATGTACCGTCACCCAGCCGGCCTGAGGCCCCGGCTGCGCGGGCTCTGCTGGAGGACTGCTACGGGGAGCTACCCTCGGTGGCTCCGTGCTGGCTAAGGGGCCTCGGCTATCTGCTGGTTTTTCAACAGCGCGGAGCCGGGCCTCCAATTCCGACACCCTCGCCTCCAAAGCTACAAAAATGCTCCATTTATTACATGTACCATTATCACTAAAGGAGGCAGAGGAGTAACTGAACATCTGACAGAGAGAGCAGGAGAGAGGAGGAGACTCAGAGAGAGAAACAGCAGAACGGGTAGCCATGGTGGAGCTAAAGCTAACGCTAATCTAGCGACCCCTTACCACTACTAGAAAAACCGTGAAACACGGAGGGTCCCCTAACGTTAAATGCAGCAACAGAAAGTACGTTTTAACGTACTTTTGTATGAGAACAAGTAAGAGATATCACAGTAGAGAGAAATCAGATCAAACGAGAGAGCCTTCACACACCAAAACAATCCACCGAGTGCAACAGCGAAAACAGGAAGTGATGAATACACCTTACCACGCCTGTTCAGCAGAGGCATTGATTCAAAGCTTAACTTGTTAGATGGGTCTCCATCGACGTGCCAGCTGGCTCTTTGGGAAGCATGTCAGGAATAAATAGACCCCAACACACAGCCAAGAAAAGTAAAACTGCTTGAATGACCCAGTCGGTCACCTGACGTTGATCTGGCTGTAGATCTAGAAAATAAACTGAAGATGAGAGACAGACCTCAGAACCTTTGGGATTTGAAGAGAGTTTGTGTGGAAGAATGAGTCAAAATCACACCTGAGCAGTGGGAGAAGTTTCTGCATACAAGGGATTTCTAGAAAGCTTTTTAAAAAAAATATTTAATGAATTTATGTAAGTAGTTGAAGTACTTATTCTCTATGCCATTCCAATATTTCACCTGAAACTTTGATTCACTGTCTTTACACATCTTTACTAGGGGTGTCTTCACAGACTGCAGTAGTATCATTATTCCCAACCAGTCTCCAGTTGGCCCATCCTTGCAAAGCAGAAAAACACCACAGATGGATGAATTAGTGGGATCTGAGAAACCTACTCAACATTTATGCTTTTTTTAAACAGATGTTTTGTAAAGAGATTAATGGCTGATATCTTTGAAGAATTATTCATACTTCAGTACTTTGTTGAGATAGTTGAACACATCCCTACAGGTGATGCAGAACAGAAACTTGAAAATAAGCTATAATCCATTTCCACCCTCCGCTCTGACCTTAACATTCCAAGAATGTCCTGATATGGACATAAAAAGAGATACTGGGCTAAAAATACTCCAGGTGGCCCAATCACAGCTGGCAGCTCATCCTGAACCCCCTGCAGTCTTTGCCTGCATGACTCTGCAGTAAAAATACTTTCTTCACCATCTTGGCTCATTTTAAAGGGGTTAAAAAAGTTAATAACACCAAATGTTCCATCGCCATAGCAGCAAAACCAGTTTATATACTGCAGAGAAAATGAGGCCAGTAATCATCACCATCCAATACTTGAGCAGCTGCAAGCAGGGCTGGACATGTGTGAAAGACATGCAGTCTAACACACAGTAGCATACACACAAACGCAGAACAGGTGCCTTTCAGAGATGACCTCCAAGCTTCTAAATCCAGACATGCCTCCAAATGAGAGTTTAAAATAAGAATCCTACTCTACTTAATGACAGCCTGTAAATAACATACTGTATCTGCTCATCAAGCTTCAAATATAACTTCATGTTTGTTCCTTAAAGTGATGAAAGAATAAGAAATAAGCTAAATAATATAGAAATTAATGTTTTCACAGTTTTACTGAAAACTCTTGACTGACTGACTGAAAAACTTCAGATTTAAACAATTAATTTTAGGATGAAAAACCAGATGTTTACATACAATGTGTATAATTGTGTTTAACTTTTTGTTACTCACTGTTTGACATTAATCAGAGTACACTCTATCTCTTTTCGGTCAGTTAAGATTAAAACAATTATATGCATTTGCTAAAAGCCAGAAAAATGACAGATACATCTTTTTATTTCTGACATTTCTGCTTCTTAGCATTTGGCATAATTTCCACATTTCTTTCTACAGTTTCTGCGCAGGCAAAATCTCAGGGCAACTTCAACTTACTGACATCCGTAGAGTCTTCTGTTCAAGCAGGTTGACATCAGATTCAAATAGTATTGTATAGTTCATGATTTATGAGCTGCTAGAACAAATTTGATTTGTCCTGATCTACAGAGAGGCCAGACATTATGCCTTCACTTTACTCAAGCAGTGCAGATCTCTTCATATGTGTTTTAGCTTCCATCTGCTTTCTCGTTCAGCTGTCTTCTTACATCTCCTCTTCCTCATGAGGTTCTGAGAAGGGGACCATCACCATGTCAGGTTTGACAGCAGAGCTCGCTGAGAAACATGTCTTCACGCCAATATGACACTCAAAGCCAGATGGGAGAAGCTAAGGCAAGAGGACAGAGAGAGAGACGAGGGAGGCAACAGGGAGCGAAGGGAGAAGAAAGGTGAGAGATATGAGAGAACAACTGGAAATGAAAGATGACTCTCTAGGGAATCAAGAAGAGCAGAGAAAAGAAGATCAGACAGAGACACACTGAGACAGAGAGTCAACTGTGAGTTTAGCAGCATATGTCAAGACTGAGAGTCAAAACTGAGGCATCTCACCTCAAAATGTCTCTCTAACTTATGAACATGTAAAAGATACAGTCCAGGCAGTTGATCTCAGCTCAGATCTTTCAGGCCTAAATCTCATGCTTGAGACTCAGAATCTATAAAATAATAAGTGTAAGATATCTCTGTGGGTGCATGCAGCAAAACAACATAAAGGCTGTAAACATTTAATAAAAGATGGTTTTCAAGGTGCATGATTTTGTTTTTTTGTAGACAGACAAAGAACAGAAGAGAGGGTTGAAGGGAGTTGAACTAAATCCTGACTTTTACCTGAGATTCAGACACTTTTCTAACATCTGTTACATGTTTTACTTTTGCTTTTTATTCATCTGGGTGTTTTTTCCAGGCATAGTGAACAAACACATCACATTTCACCTGGAAGAGAAAAGTAGAAACGGCTCCATCTGTAAATCTAAAAGTTGTTTCCACTAAAAATTATTTTTCAAATTTAAAATGCATCATAAAAACATCTGTTTTGAAGTTTTTAGAGCTGATTGCAGCTTTTGATGAGGTGGATCATAACATCATGTTGTCCCAGTAGTAATCAGATTGTTGAGCTCTAACCCTCCAAACGCTCGATGTCCAGGGGTCCTTTCAGCCACATGGGACCCCTTTTTACCCAGAATACATAGAAACACGTACTTCTTAAGTCAATATGTCCTCTTCATATTTAGTCCAATCAAAGTTGTTGAAAGTTACGGAAATGCTCACGGAGAGGTGTAAGGAATTAAACTCTGGATCACAATGACAGGTTTTTAATGTCTTTATATTGTTTATCACTTGTGTCTGCTCTAAGTGCTTTCTTCCCCCACATGTCATAGATAAAGAGATAAGAGAGAAAGGTGAGTTATGCTATTATCAGCAACATCTAGGGACTGGCACCAATCCTCACTCCTTTCTCTAAAATCAAGACACATGAACCCTAACCTTTCACACACACACACACACACACACACACACACACACACACACACCTTGAATGTTGTTTGAACTGTGTGTGACCAAGCATGTATAAATAAAGAGGGAGGAGTGTTAATACTTTGTAGATTTGCACTGCAAAGTGTGAGCTACCCTTGCCGCAAGTAAAACTGACTGTGTTGTTCCTTACCTCTGAGTTGATTAAATAATACCTATCAGTTTCCAAACTTTTCCAAGACTGCAGCTCAACTGGAGTGAAGGAGAGAAAAGCCAACCAAATTGAATCCTTTGGAATTAATTTACATTTTTCACAAAGTCAAATATTATTGCAGGACCCTCACACAAGCTGAATGAGTGTGTTCGTCTTCATGGCCTGGTGAGGGCAGATAATTATAAACACATTCAAACTAGCCATAGATGGGTGTGGTGCTGATGGAGTAGGGGCGAAGCACGTGACCATATGCAGAGGCTATAGTCCTCCAAATGGCTGTCCCAGGTTTGAGTCCTGGACCCGGCAACATTTTCTGAATGTCTCCATCTCTCTCTACCCCTATCCTGTCTCTCTACCCCTACTGTCAAAAAATACTAAATAAAGGCCACTAGTGCCAAAATAACATATCTTTAAAAAATTTGCCAAAGATGAAAATTCAGAACAAATCAGCACAAATTCTAGGAAGACATCTAGATCCCTGCAGACTGATGCAATCAGTGACCTTTGGATGTGTCCATGTTTACATATGCTGGGGGGGGGGGGGGTCTGCATTTTCATGGAAAACTGGAAACAGAGAGAGAGGCAGGAGAATAGGAACCAATTGAGATGCAACAGGAAGGAGATTTTCTTTTTTCTTTTTACAGTCATTCAAAATGTTGCATTCGCACATAATTCACTGCCTTGATTTTTTCAGTCTCTAACTTCAGATGTTGTCTTGGTGTTTTTTTATTCATTTGCTTCCACCTTTTTTTTATCAAGTTAGAAGTAATTTAGAAACATCAACAATAAATTAAACAGCTTCTGTTAAATTTGGTTAAAAACATAGTTTCCAAAACATGCAACTTATTGACCTGAGAAGAGCTGTTGCTCCTCTTCATCAAGCGAAGCTTGACGGGGTTCAACATCTGATCAGGAGAGCTAAATTTAATGTTAACATTGAACACATTTACACCACACAACATTTCTCGGGCATTTATAAAAGCAGTATTCCTCCGTCTCTGCACGCTTGATGCCTGAGCTTTTAATAACTCAGCTTCTTGTGCTGCCATCATTTGTCTCTGCATATAAAGAGAGGTGGGCTCACCACTGTTCCTGACTTGTCAGTCGTGATTTAATGCGCCATTACTGTGGCCGAGTATAAAATGCATGCCTGATTACAAATGCATGGAAAATAAAAATCTGCAGGTGTTTGCATTGGTGTGCTTCTCCAGGCAAAAAATCAGCTGCAGTTTAGCACCATCATTTCTCTTCTTCTCGCGCCATGCCGCCGGTCTCCTTCTCGCCCAAACATGTCTCTTACTTCCTCTCATCCTTCGGTTTTGTTCTTTCTGCGGAAACAATGAGCATTCCTCACTGCATGATTAGGAGACGACAACAGTCAGAAATAGATTCAGACATCACAGGGAAACCCAGAGGGGATGTTTTAGCTGTAGGGACACAGCATAAAGCTTTGTTATGGCATCTCATTCAGTATGTGTCATCAGATAAATGAAATCTGTCTGTTAAACTGGGACGCAGGACGGGATGAATAAGGAGGTGAACTCAGCAGGTTTATCTATTTAATCTGGGAAATATGAGGTGAAAAAATGCATAAAAGTTTGTTTGTAGCATATATTTCTGTCCAGACCTCTGAGCAAATCAAACTTAGGTCTTCCTGAGCACACCGGTGTGGAGACATCACAGCAGTTATATCATTAACATCTCAGAACATAGACAGTGGTGGAAAAACAGCCCATCAGGCCGTAATGAATGTTTCCATATAGATAAGAACTGAGCTGAAACTGGCTCAGTGATGGCATTTCCTCTAGTTCTATCCTTGTCTGATTTCAGGTGCTTATTAGGGTTAATTTGAAGCTAAGCAAGTCCCACATGGGACCTTCAGTCATGTCTTTAACCCTGATGGGTCACAGTTGTGTTGATGAATTTGAGTTCCAGGAAATGTTTTCCATTACTGACTAAGATAAAAACTGGGTGGGTCCATCCAGGTGGGTACCAGTAAACAGGTATACCATCTTTCAGGTCTTGAGTTTCTTGTATCATTCGGTTCTAGATCTGCTGTGTGGGATCACTGTTGATTACCCGGTTTGAACAACGCTTCAGGTGTTGGACAGATGGACTCACATTTGACTCAAATATAAAAAGGAAATTATTGGCCACTCAATGACTGCAGGGTGCCCAGGTCTTGAGGATGCAAAACAAGCCCACACCATCATGCCTCCACTACTGTGCTCGACAATTGCTATGTGTTGTTTGTGCTGATCTGCTGTGTTTGGTTTTCCCCAAACATGGTTCTGTGCATTATGGTCAAACACGTCTACTTTGGTAGGATCTGTCCAAGAAACATTGTTCTGGAAGTCTTGTCCTTCATTCAGATGCAGCTTTACAACATTTTTCAAACTGGCCCAAACAAGCATGGTTTGCTGTGGACTCTTCCTTCAGTATTTGTTTTGTCTGGATCTTTATGTTGATATGTTTTAGTCTATGCTGCACCCCCTGCTGGAGTGGACTGTTGTTGTTGATGCTGGTGACCCTTACATCTTGAGCCACATCGACCACATGTCAGAGTCTGTTTTTTCACCTGCCTGCTGTTAACCTTCTTTCACCACTAAGGGGAGCAGGAGCGGGAGTCCCGAGTTTCTGACAGGTGCAGATCCTTGCCTCATCAGCTGGAGGACTATCTGAGGGTGGCTTGCCGGCACTTCTACGCCTGAGTGTTTTGACCACTGCGGAAGTGATCATCTGGTCGTTACTTTGTAATCTTCAACAGTAGTTCTCTGACTAATTGCCTGTTCTGTTTCCCTTGATTCCTAGGCCTGTTAACTGAGCTCCACGCTGGAGATTTTCTTGGAACCATCTGAAACAGAATCTAGATTTTTCCTGGATCACTTTCTGCCTGGCAGCCGCTCTTGTGAATCCTCCAGTCTGATCGTATGCAACCTGCCCACTCTCCCACGAGACCCTCTGGACCATCAGACCCCTTTGCCTACCTGCGCAGCAGCACAGCCCCGGACTTGCATCTTTCTCCCCCCAGCGGAGCCATCTCTACCTGAACTGTGAGCTAAGTCCATTGTAGTGTTATTTCTTACCTTGGCCACCACTCACCTTCTGCCGTTTCCTTTTCAGCCTGACTACCGGCCACTCCACTCTCTGACTGATTTCTCTTAAGTCGTGTAAAATAAATAATTGAATCCACGCGTCTCTGTTTTGAGTGTTCTCTCTGCATGTGGGTCAAGTTGTCCTTAAAGAAAACGATGACAGAACACTCAGGCCAGCTGGACCCAGCCGAGACGCTCCAGAGAACCGTGTCGGAACACGGACACTTAATCCAGGCTCACGGTTCGACCCTCCGCTCCCTCCTCGATCAACAGCGACAGGTCAGTCAGCAACTTGAGCAGATCACAGCCTTAATGCAGCACTCTCTGAGAGTTTTAGGTGGCTCACCTCCGGAGGGCGCTGTGGCTCCTCCGATGACCCAGCAGTTACCACATAGCCGCGATGTAGCTTCCCCCAGTCCGGAGAAATTTTCCGGGGAGGTTGGAATTTGTCTGGGGTTTCTGTTACAGTGAAATATCCTATCCAGGAGTGACACTGAAAAACTAGTCCATGCATTTGTTACTTCAAGGCTGGACTATTGTAATTCTTTACTATCAGGATGTCCACAAAATGCAGTTAAAAGCCTTCAGCTGATTCAAAATGCTGCAGCAAGAGTTCTGCTGAAAATTAAAAAGAGAGATCATATTTCTCCTATTTTAGCTTCTCTTCATTGGCTCCCTGTTAAATCCAGAATAGAATTTAAAATTCTCCTCCTCACATATAAAGCCCTTAATGATCTAACTCCATCATACATCAGAGATCTGATTGGTCCATATGTTCCTAACAGAGCACTTCGTTCTCAGACTGCAGGTTTACTGGTGGTTCCTAGAGTATCTAGAAGTAGAATGGGAGGCAGATCCTTTAGTTATCAGGCTCCTCTCCTCTGGAACCAGCTCCCAGTTTTAGTCCGTGAGGCAGACACCCTGTCTACTTTTAAGGCTAGGCTTAAAACTTTCCTTTTTGATAAAACTTATAGTTAGAGTAGCTTAGTTTACCAGGGAGGGAGCCTTCTTCCCTCCCTGTTGGTTGGAGTAAGGGGGAGTCAGGTTTAGCCTAAACCGGCTAAGTTATGGTTGAGGTGCAAACACACCCTCCATTTCTGCTACCTGTATGACTCCTTCTCTTTTCCAATGGTTATAATCAGTCTGACAGAGAGAGGTATCCCAATCCTTGTGGTTTTTAGTATAACAATGACCATCAGTGGGACCCTTTGTGGGGTTCCTTGAGACAACATTGTTGTAAATAAGTGCCGTTTAACTAAATAATCTGAACTGAAACTATCTGTGTAGTTATGCTGCTATAGGCTTAGGCTGCTGGAGGACATAACGACCACTTTCACCCTCTTCGCTACATTCTCACACTACTCTCCAATTTTGCATTATTTGCTGTTATTTCAGCTTTTAACTTTTTGTTCTTTCTTTTCTCTTCCTAGAAGCTACACCTGGCCTGACTCTGTGTCTACCTGTGACACCTTTCTGGAGAGGGGAGTCGTCCTAGCTTCTGCTGGCAACAACTTAATGCTCACCCTCTACCGATGATCCACATAGCCCTGTCTTTTAGTGTTTAACCCTTTCTCTCTCCTAGTCATGGCTACTGACTGAGCTTCTACTGTGACTAACTCTATGTTCTCTCTTTCAGACTCTAACCTTGAAAACTGGCTCAGAGTTTATCTGTTCTTTCTTTCTAGATGAAACGACTAAAGGAGCTACATCCATTAACATTTACTTTTCCTTCCCATAGAAAGTACTCCTGGATCAGTGCTTCTTTGTTCTTTTTGTGTCTCTGCTCTGTTCTGGTTCTGCTGGAGGTTTCTTCCTGTTAAAGGGGAGTTTTTCCTCTCCACTGTCGCTACATGCATGCTCAGTATGAGGGATTGCTGCAAAGTCAACACCAGTGACTGTCCACTGTCTCTACATGCTCATCCAGGAGGAGTGAATGCTGCAAGTCACTGACTGGATGCAATCTGCTGGGTTTCCTTAGATAGAAAAACTTTTTATCCAATTTGAATAAAAAGCTAACTCCGACTGCATTGTTCAATTGTTAGGAATAATTGGAATATATGAACCTGACTGTTGTGAAGTGCCTTGAGACAACATGTGTTGTGAATTGGCGCTATATAAATAAAATTGAATTGAATTGAATTAAAGATTTCAGACTAACTTTTGATATCGATATGGAACGTTCTAGCGTGGCTCGTTATCTACGAGCGCTGAGACAGCATAACTGTCCCCTAACTGAGTTTACAATAGATTTTTGTACGCTGGCAGTAGCATCTGGGTGGAATTCCAGTGCCCTAAAATCTACCTTCTTTCAGACCCTTGACGAAGTTTAAAGGACAAGCTCACTCTTCTAGACGAGCCTGATGATTTAGATGAGTATATCGCCCTGGCCGTACGCTTGGACACCAGGATGAGGGAGAGGACGTTATCTAATCCACCTCATCCCAACCTACAGACAGAAACTAAGAGCTTCCAAACCCAAGGTTCACACTGTTAAGAAGTGGACTGAGGAATCAAAGCAGACGCTACAGGCCTGCTTTGAATGCACAGACTGGACTGTTTTTGAAACTTCAGCGACTGACTTAAACCAACTAACTGATGTGGTGACATCATACATCAGTTTCTGTGAGGACATGTGTGTGCAGACCAAGACCTTCTGCACCTTTGGGAACAACAAGCCATGGTTTACTCCACACCTCAGGAACCTGCGCAGGGACAAGGAAGAAGCTCACAGCAGTGGAGATTGGGCGCGGTACAGGCAGGCTAGGAACAGACTAACAAAGGTGATAAAAGCAGCTAAGAGAAGCTTCAGTGAGAAGCTGAAGAACATCCTTTCTACTGTTGACACTTCAGCTGTATGGACCGGTCTGAGAAACCTGACTGCCTACAGGAGCCCCTCCACCCATCCTGAACAGAGTCGCCTCCTGGCCAACCGTCTGAATGTCTTCTACTGCAGACATGACAAGAAGCCATTCACACCTCAAATCATCCCCTCTACATTCCATTCAGGAACAAGTTGCTCCCATAAAGCAACCAACCCCCCACCATCAGATCCTCTGCCTGCACTAAAGATCTCCGAGGAAGAGGTAAACAGGCTGTTAGGGTTTTTATGACTTTTTGTATTGTTTATCACTCATCTAAGTGCTTTTCCCTCCTTATATGTTACAGGAAGGGAGATGGTCACAAGAATGAGTTATGCTTTTATTCTTTTATTCTTTTATTATTTTACTAGCAGCATCTGGGGGCTATTCACCAGGTGCCCACTTCCCACTTCCTCTGTTTGTTTATAATCAAGACAAGTTTCACTGGATGCAATGATAATGGTGACATACTAGCACATAATTCACTAGATTTAAGGGACGCCTTACACTTACTCTTTGAAAGAATTCGAAGAGTTTATATACAGACAGCAGATTATGGTAAAATCTCACAATGCAAACAGAAGGAGGAGGAGGACCCACAAGATTTTTTGGATAGGATGAGACGTGTTTTTAGAGCAAATTCTGCTATACCATATGATGAAGCAGAGGCAGGAGCCTATCAGCAACAGTTGAAGAGAGCCTTTTTGCAAGGCCTTAAAATTGAACTCAGACGGTATATAGATAAACACTGGGTTCATCAAAATACCGGAACTGTTACCCAAGCTTTAGAATACGCGCAGCACGCTCATAAAACACAACGAGAGAGGAAGACAGATACGTTTGGAATGCAAGACAGTTTAATAGCATTGCATCGCTCAGGGGCAAGCGGGCAAAGAGGACGGAGGGGATTTAGAGGTCACGGAGGAAGAGGAGGAGGGCCACGACACAATTACACACAGAGCAATGTGTGTCTGAGGTGTGGAAAAATAGGGCATTATGCTAGAGAATGTAGGACAATTTTACAAAACCCTGGCACAAGAGATGAAAACTGCTGGATCTGCAATGAGCCAGGACATTTTGCAAGAGAATGTAATGAAAAGTGGGTGTATAACCCCAACTCTACCCAGAATTGACAATTACAACCACAGCCTCCACCTCCTCCCCCACTAGCACAGAAAAACAGTAATGAAATGGAAGAGGTTGATATACAAGCAGCACTGAAACTTATAGCACTAAGTAGGACGCAAGATTTGCCATATAAAAACATAATAATAAATGGCAAAGTATATAGCTGTTTGTCTGATACAGGGGCATGTAGAACTGTGCTAACTAAACCTCCACCCGGAGTAAAATATTCTAACACTGCAGTGCATGTTAGATCAGCAGCTGGCACATCAGAGATACATTACCTAAGTGCACCAGTAATAATAACAGAACCTGAGACAAAACTTACTTGTCAAGCTCCCGTTCTGATAAGTCAAAAATGTCCAGTAAACCTGTTGGGAAGAGATCTTATGCAAAAGTTGCATATAAATATAGTATCAACAGAAACAGGTATGAAAGCTGTAGTAGAAGAAGATGCCCTACTCCTGAATGAACTATCACAACTGCATTATTACTGGTCCCTCGATCTAGGCCCCACACCAACAGCTCGAGAACTGCTGAGGAGAACCAGAGAAAAACAAACTTCCCAGGAGGCACAGTACATGCCAGATACTGAGCTCCATGTAACCATGAGATATAAAAATACTGCAGGGCCAGATTATCAATATGATACTGTTTTTCACAGAGAAAATAATCAGACTGTTACCATACAGCACCTGTACGTTGACCCCAAAACAGGGAAATCCTCCACCTCAATTATACTGTCAGGAAGACAGCTTCAACAGTTTAAAGGCAGTACACCTCATCTGTCATTAACTAAACCTGTGGGGGGTCAGTGGAAAGAATTAGAAAACTTTATAAAGCGTGCTGAAAGAGGGAGATATGAGGCATTAACAAGCTCTGACTGGAAAGTAGATCCTAACACAGGAATCTGGAAACTCACTCTAGGGTGGATAGTCAAAGTTCATCCAAAGACACATTTGGATGAGGCAAAGTGACAGATACAGGGCCTAGCTGAAAGCAAAGAGAGCAACATGCATCCTGCCTTAGCTGCTGTCCCACCTGAACTGTGGTCCCAATCATCGACTGATGTAGGACTTATAAAGGGGTTTCCACCATACAAGGTTAAACTAATATCTGAAGAACGGCCAGTAGTTCGCCAGTATCCCTTGAAGCCAGAAGCTGAAGAGGGTATTAAGCCAGTAATACAAGATATGTTGAAGTCAGGAATATTAAGGGAAGCACCTGATGCTACATGCAACACACCTATCTTTCCAGTGCAGAAAGTCAGCACAGGAAAATGGAGGATGGTTCAGGATCTTAGACCGATAAATAAAATAGTGTGACATGCGATTCCAGACGTCCCGAATCCACATACATTACTGCATTCATTAACTCCAGATAAAAAATATTTTTCAGTGGTAGATCTTAGCAATGCTTTCTTTACAGTACCACTGCATGAAGAGTCACAGCATTTATTTGGTTTTCAGTTTAAAGGGAAAAAATACACTTACACCAGACTACCACAAGGCTTCAGTGAAAGCCCACATGTATATACACAAGCCTTAAGACACTCTATGAGCACCTGTGAGGTGCCTGAACATAGTCAAGTCCTGTTGTATGTAGATGACATTCTCATAGCTTCAGACACTCAACAACGCTGTGAGGAAGCTACTATAACAGTTTTAAAACATCTCTACCAGACAAAGCCTCTAGGGATAAACTGCAGTTTTGCAAGGAGAAAGTGATTTATTTGGGACATATGTTATCACAACATGGTTGTTCCCTCCTAAGTAGTAGAAAAACAGCCATACAGGAAGCCCCATAACCACGAACTAAACAACAAATGATGTCCTTTCTGGGACTGTGTAATTTTTGCAGAGAATGGCTACATGACTATGCAGCCATTGTACAACCCTTGCAATCTATGATCTATGGCAAAGACATGACTTTAAAAGACAAAATCATATGGACTAAGGAAGGAGAAGTAGCATTCACAGAGCTAAAAAATCTGCTTTAAACAACAGTCACCTTAGCTCTGCCGGATTATAGCCAGCCTTTCACACTTTGTGTAGATGCATGTAAGAGTTATATGAAAGTTGTATTAACCCAACCATTTGGCTCCAAAAACAGATCTTTAGAATTTTATTCTAAAAAACTGGACTCTGCGGCATCTGGATTTCCAAATTGTCTGCAGAGCTGCACAGCAGCAGCAGAAGCTGTGAAGCAGACAGCTGAAATTGTGTTGTGCCACCCGCTCACACTGAAGGTTCCTCATTCAGTGTCACTTGTATTGCTACAAACTTCACTTCCTTTCTTGACTCATGCAAGGCATATTACGTTGACCTCATTGTTACTCTCACAACCAAATATAACTTTGCAAAGATGTGGTCCACTGAACCCTAGCACATTAATTCCAACAGCCGAAGATGGGAAACCACATTCTTGCAAAACAAAGGTTGAAGACACAAAACATAGACAAGATATCTCTCAGGCACCTCTGGAAAACTCACAAATAATCTTTGTAGATGGATCAGCATCAAAAGATGAATATGGAAAAAACAGAGTTGGTTATGCAGTAACCACTGAAACTAAAATTATAGAATCACAGACCCTGCCCCATACATCCTCAGCACAGACTGCAGAGCTGTATGCTGTTATCAGAGCGTGTGAACTATATGAAGGAAAAATCCTAACCATTTATACAGACAGCCAATATGTATTCAGTTCTGTTCACCATTTTGCTAAAATATGGGAAAATAGAGGGTTCAAAAGATCAGCTGGAACAGAATTGACACATTTTAATTTGTTAAAACGACTGCTGTTAGCTTTCCAGCTACCTGCTACTAGCACTTTGTAAATGTAAAGCGCATCAATCTGATGAAGCCATGGAAACGAAGGGGAACACCTTTGCTGATATTTCTGCTAAAATAGCTTCGAGGCTTCCCCTCACTTTGAAAATGTCAGATCTCTTATTAATAGATACAGATGTGCTGAAAGATTCACAACAATCTGCACCAGCTGCAGAAGTTAAATCTTGGCTGAATAGAGGGGCCATAAAGAAAGATGACATTTATCATTTGGGAAATAAGCCAATATTACCAAAGAATTTATACAAGACGGCGGCCCATGCGACACACGGGGTTTCCCATGTGTCGAGAGGGGAATGATACACTTAGTAAATCTACATTTCCATACCATAAATTGTTCTGACAATGCAAAAAACTTTTGTAGATCATGTATTATTTGCTGCAAACATAATCCACAGGGGAACATGAGACCCAAAAGAGGCCAGTTCCCAGCAGCAATTCATCCCTTTCACACGATACACATGGATTTCATAGAGTTATCATGGTCAGGGGGAAAGAAATATTGTTTAGTGGTCATAGATGCATTTTCGAAGTGGGTTGAGATGTACCCTGCAAAACACTGTGATGCGCTCACAGTGGCGAAGAGTTTAGTGACACATTTCTTCCCCACATATGGTATCCCACAAATCATAAGATCAGATAATGGGACTCATTTCGTAAATAATGTAATAGAACTGTGCTCTAAAGCATTAGGGTTTCAGTTAAAAAACCATTGTTCTTACCACCCACAATCTGCTGGGCTGGTTGAACGAACAAATGGAACAATAAAAAATAGATTAAGGAAAACAATGGAAGAAACAGGGAGGCCATGGCCTGAATGTCTATTTCTGGTTAAATTATGGATGAGAATAACTCCAAATCAAACAGGTCTCACTCCATTTGAAATAGTACATGGCAGACCTTTTCCATTGCCATCAGAAATGGATGACATAGGAAAAGCACAGCAGGAAACATCATTAGCTGAATGGATGAATAAGATGTTACAAACAAAAGAAGTACAGTTGTCCAGCAGTCTGCCAGTAAATTCTGCTCCGATTTCACAGAACAACCTGAGGCCTGGGGATCTGGTCCTGATTAAGACACTTCACAGAAAGGACTGGAGCACCCCCTGCTGGAGAGGGCCATACCGTGTTCTCCTGACCACACCGACAGCTCTGAAAATCGCAGAGAGACTATCCTGGATCCACAAGAGCCACTGTAAGCTAATATCACCGTTACAGGAGCCAAACCAACCGACGGGGTAACAGGGGAATGACCGGGTACAAAGGGGTTAGACCCACATGGTCCAACATCTCAAACCGGCGAAGAAAACAACTGACCTGTGCCCAATTTAGCATGGCTTTCTGTGACATGTGGACAGGACTGATAAGCCTGAGCTTAAACCTGGTAGCAGGGCTCTTTCTCTGTTTAAGACAGGATCCACAGGATGTAACATCACACGAGAAGAGATGGACAAGATGGACACTGGACCCAAAAAGCAGATGATTATGATGACATGTTGTAAATGAATATATCTTCAATGCCTGAGTGTATTCATACTTGTACTTCATAAAATGACCTTATAGCAGAAAATCGAAAGACGTTGCTGTTTAAGTGAAATGAGAAAAAGTGCAATGATGATATGAACAAGGCTTGTTTTAATTCTTTTATTTTTTATTATTACATTTTGTTTCTTTGCTTTATTATATTGTTTCACTCTGCCATGATTGGTGGTTGCCTAGGGCGGAGGAACCGTGTAAGTGTTTCCCACTAAATAATCTGTTTTGCGTCCTGTGGGTTTGTTCTTACACAGTGTTTCATTTTACATGTATTTACTCATGACTTATTCGTGATAAACAGGGGGGAACTGTTAGGGTTTTTATGACTTTTTGTATTGTTTATCACTCATCTAAGTGCTTTTCCCTCCTTACATGTTACAGGAAGGGAGATGGTCACAAGAATGAGTTATGCTTTTATTATTTTATTATTTTACTAGCAGCATCTGGGGCTATACACCAGGTGCCCACTTCCCACTTCCTCTGTTTGTTTATAATCAAGACAAATGAACCCTAACCTTTCTGACCCCCCCCCCCCCCCACACACACACACACACACACACACACATACAGGTCCTTCTCAAAATATTAGCATAGTGTGATAAAGTTCATTATTTTCCATAATGTAATGATGAAAATTTAACATTCATATATTTTAGATTCATTGCACATTAACTGAAATATTTCAGGTCTTTTATTGTCTTAATATGGATGATTTTGGCATACAGCTCATGAAAACCCAAAATTCCTATCTCACAAAATTAGCATATCATTAAAAGGGTCTCTAAACGAGCTATGAACCTAATCATCTGAATCAACGAGTTAACTCTAAACACCTGCAACAGATTCCTGAGGCCTTTAAAACTCCCAGCCTGGTTCAGCACTCAAAACCCCAATCATCGGTAAGACTGCCGACCTGACTGCTGTCCAGAAGGCCACTATTGACACCCTCAAGCAAGAGGGTAAGACACAGAAAGAAATTTCTGAATGAATAGGCTGTTCCCAGAGTGCTGTATCAAGACTCCTCAGTGGGAAGTCTGTGGGAAGGAAAAAGTGTGGCAGAAAACGCTGCACAACGAGAAGAGGTGACTGGACCCTGAGGAAGATTGTGGAGAAGGGCCGATTCCAGACCTTGGGGGACTTGCGGAAGCAGTGGACGGAGTCTGGAGTAGAAACATCCAGAGCCACCGTGCACAGGCGTGTGCAGAAAATGGGCTACAGGTGCCGCATTCCCCAGGTCAAGCCACTTTTGAACCAGAAACAGCAGCAGAAGCGCCTGACCTGGGCTACAGAGAAGCAGCACTGGACTGTTGCTCAGTGGTCCAAAGTACTTTTTTCGGATGAAAGCAAATTCTGCATGTCATTCGGAAATCAAGGTGCCAGAGTCTGGAGGAAGACTGGGGAGAAGGAAATGCCAAAATGCCAGAAGTCCAGTGTCAAGTACCCACAGTCAGTGATGGTCTGGGGTGCCGTGTCAGCTGCTGGTGTTGGTCCACTGTGTTTTATCAAGGGCAGGGTCAATGCAGCTAGCTATCAGGAGATTTTGGAGCACTTCATGCTTCCATCTGCTGAAAAGCTTTATGGAGATGAAGATTTCATTTTTCAGCACGACCTGGCACCTGCTCACAGTGCCAAAACCACTGGTAAATGGTTTACTAACCATGGTATCACTGTGCTCAATTGGCCTGCCAACTCTCCTGACCTGAACCCCATAGAGAATCTGTGGGATATTGTGAAGAGAACGTTGAGAGACTCAAGACCCAACACTCTGGATGAGCTAAAGGCCGCTATCGAAGCATCCTGGGCCTCCATAAGACCTCAGCAGTGCCACAGGCTGATTGCCTCCATGCCACGCCGCATTGAAGCAGTCATTTCTGCAAAAGGATTCCCGACCAAGTATTGAGTGCATAACTGTACATGATTATTTGAAAGTTGATGTTTTTTGTATTAAAAACACTTTTCTTTTATTGGTCGGATGAAATATGCTAATTTTGTGAGATAGGAATTTTGGGTTTTCATGAGCTGTATGCCAAAATCATCCATATTAAGACAATAAAAGACCTGAAATATTTCAGTTAGTGTGCAATGAATCTAAAATATATGAATGTTACATTTTCATCATTACATTATGGAAAATAATGAACTTTATCACAATATGCTAATATTTTGAGAAGGACCTGTACACCCCCACCCTGAATGTTTGTCGAACTGTGTGTGACCAAGCATGTATAAATAAAGAGAGAGGGGTGCCAACACTTTGTAGTTTTGCACTGCAGAGTGTGACCTACCCTTGCCGCAAGTATAACTGACTGTGTCGTATCCTTACCTCTGAGTTGACTAAATAATACCTATCAGGACGCGAGCCCGTAATAAGCGGCCACTGCTAGAGTGCATCTTGCCTCTCCCCCTCCGTCTTTGGCTCAGCCGGTGCAGACATAGAGCCAGCCCGGGCCCGAGCCCATGCAGTTGGGTAGGGCACGGCTTCCTGATGATGAGCGGCAGCGCCGCAGGGAGGCCGGCCAGTGTTTCTATTGTGGCTCCCCAGAGTATCTGATATCTGCATGTCCGGTCCGGCCAAAAGGGCGAGTCCGCCGGTTGTGATAGGGTGCCCGGCTGACCAAGAACGATTCATGGTGCCAGTCACCTTAGTTATTAACCGTCGCACTGTTCCCCTGACTGCTCTATTAGATTCGGGGTGTGAGTTAGACCTGATCGACCAGGGTTTAGTCAGACAGATGCACATCAGAACAGAGGCTTTAACTATGCTGCGCCAGGTTCTGGCCTTAGATGGCCAGACGCTCCACATTATTACTCATAAGACTGAGCCGCTTGAGCTGGTCCTATCTGGAAACCATAGGGAGCGCACCTCGCTGTTCGTTTATCCCATCTCCCAGGCCTTGTTGGTTCTGGGATTCCCATGGCTTCAAACACATAACCCCCATCTAAATTGGGCAGATCTAAGAATTGAATCCTGGTCTAACCGATGCATTTCTACCTGTTTACAGTCAGCTGTCACCGCTAGAACTGTTGTGGAGGGAGAGGAGGATGAACTGCCGGAACTCACCAGGGTTCCGCATGAATACCACGACCTCGGTTCGGTGTTTAGTAAATCATGGGCCTTGTCTCTTCCTGCTCACCGGCCCTATGACTGCGCCATTGACCTCCTACCGGGTGCTCCATTGCCCTCCAGCCGGCTGTACAAGATCTCTCGGCCGGAGAGGGGGAGAACTACATAGCTGAATCCCTCGCAGCAGGCATAATTCGGCCGTCTTCATCTCCTCTCGGAGCCGGTTTCAATTTTGTCTGCAAAAAAGATGGCTCCCTTCGTCCTTGCATCGATTATAGGGAATTAAACGCCATAACCATAAAAAATAAATACCCGTTACCTTTGCTGTCGTCGGCTTTCGAGCCCGTTCACGGAGCGACCATTTTTATCAAACTTGATCTTAGAAATGCTTACCACTTAGTCCGGATCCACCAGGGGGATGAGTGGAAGACTGCATTCAAGACCCCAATGGGTCATTTTGAATATCTGGTAATGATATTTTGATTTATTCCAGAACCACCGCTGAGCACCGCCGACATGTCCGCCTGGTGACACAGCGCCTCCTGGAGAACCAGCTTTTTGTCAAGGCAGAGAAGTGCCGGTTCCACCAGTCTTCCATCAGTTTTTTGGGATTTGTTCTTGAGAGTGGGCAGGTTCGCGCTGATCCAGACAAAGTCAAGGCTGTAGAGAACTGGCCCGATTGAGGGTTCAGAATAACGTTCTGCATGATTGAACCTAATTAAACATTTGACATTCATTAACTTTGCAGCTTTAATGAAAATACTCAGGAACTTGCTAGACACATCTAATATTACAAGCTTTTATTAAATATGCATGGTGTTTGAAAGTTGTCAGCATTACTCAAGAGACGTGAAATTACCTTTTTTGAAAGTATTTTACCAACTTGAATTAATTTACTACATCATGTGAGAGACCCGTGGTTTGCTGTCATTGACTACCTTTCATTTTTAGGGTGCATTTTATGACAATCAATAAAAGCCTTAAATCGCTGAATCTTAAATCTGCATCGCGGCAGAGAAGTGGACTGCAGATCATCAGAGCATAAAGAAATGTTAATGGGGAATAAAATCACTGCGAGGAGATGGTGCTGATGTGGTGTTTTCAATCCACTAAAGTATTCAAATAAAACGATCAAATATGAACAAAACATCACTTCAAAAAGCTGGACCAGTAAGCCGGGGATTAGAAGACAGAAGCCCTTCAAGCTCCACCTTTCACAGGTCGTAGCAAAGAAAAGCTGAATGTGAAGCTGAGAGCAGACAATGTGTTCATTTTTAAAGAACTTCAAACCTTTTTTCTATTTTTCTTTTTGTAAATGATCATAAATTCCCATCTATAATGGAAAAAATATGTTCAGTTAAGACGTGAGAAACATTAACTGCAAATCTTGTCTGAATTTAGTAGATATCTATCATTTTATGACCATATTTGTCTAACAAAGACTCCAAATTTTTGCACTTTGTTTGTATTTTATGTAGAAATCTTTTTTTTATTTTATTTACATGTACATGACAAATAAGCAAAGCCAAAATAAAATAATAAAATTTACCTTCAAATGTTCTAAAATCCAAATTAAGATGTTAATTGCTTTCTTTTAAATTCCTTATTTTTTGTGATATTTCTGTAAAATCAACTCTTGTTTATGAATTATTTTGTAATTGTTCTCGTTTAATAATTGTTGTTACAACATCCATCCATAATTCATCCATCCATGATCCATCCATCCACTTCTGCTTTTTCCTGTTCAGTGTTCAGTGTTGTTGATGACAGATATAGAAAGATTTAACTATGTATGGCCCTCTGACAGTGGCGATTCTCGACCAAATTTACCAGGGGGCACTGGGTGAGCCCAGTGTGTTTTCATGGAGGCACAGAACAAAAGAATAAAACACAAAAACAGGACAAATGTCATCGTTTCATCTATTAAGGGAGCCAAATAGGTTAGGACCAGTTCTACTGGGGCCCCTGACTAGAACCAGTAGTTTGAGCATGCACTGAGCATGCACAAACTACTGTACACACATGAAGGCTTCAGTTTATTGAAAAGTTTATCAAAAATGATGCTATTGAGTAGTCAGCAATCTGTATTCAGACTAAACAAGAACAACATTCATAAAAGTGAATGTTTGTGGTGATAAATAATATGAAGTTTTAAAAACTAAAAAAAAGAGAACCTATGAGAGAAATCACAGGAGAAACTTGTCATGGAGTACAGGCACAATAACAGGTGGTGAATGGGTAGGGTAACAGAGGAACCATGAGTCAACAGGTGAGTCCAGCAGTGAACCATGAGAACCAATCAGCTTCAAGACTGAGGCAAGGGTGGAAAGTGACAAATGAAACACTGGATCTAATCTGAAGATAAGAAAGGCTCAGAAGAAAGAAAGCCTGACAAATATCTTACTGTTTTGGTGAGAAGAAAAGTTAGAGATAAAAGCTTTACTGTGAGCTTGTAATAAGTCCACAGCATGGAGAACTATGCTCTGAGGCCACAGATCAATACCAAAGGAGATAACTCCAATAATGTTCAGCCACCGAGGTTTAGACACAACATTTTTTAGTTTATTGACCTTGACCCTGAAGCTTGGTCTCAGCTGCTCTTCCAGAGAGTCATCATGTCCATCACTTATTTATCATGCTTGTTTGACTGCAGCATCACATTCATTTCTCCTAGAATAACTCTGAAGCTGAGTTTGTTTTCCATTTTCAGATAAATCTGCTCGGGGTGTAAACTTTTTCTAGAATTCCTATTTGTGAGAGTTGTTTAGAATTGAATTTGTCATTCTGAGCAAGCACATGGCAACAGTAGACAGGAATGACTGTTTTAACAGGAAGAAACAACAGCAGAACCAGAACCAGATCAGAGACACATTTGATCCTGGTCCTGCTGGTTCTGGCAGAGTCAGACTGATCATGTTTCTAGAGTGTTAATGTTCCTCATCTGGCTGAGACAACATGACAGACACAGAGAAACACAGAATTACTGGGCCAGAAATCTTTTCCATGAAAAGAGAAATAGAAGTAAATGAAACATTTATGGCAAAAATTGTGACAAGTTAAAACTGAAGAAGATGATGAGAAGATATTTCAACATTCAGCCCAGACATTTGGTGGTCCAGCTTGGTGGAGACTGTGTTACCTGGTTGTAACGGAGATAGTTGTCTGGTTCCAGGTCGCCAATTGTAATTGTGTTCGCAGTGATCATTAGACATTTCCTGCCATGGTCGGTCAGGCATTGGTGCAGAGATCAGTGGCTCCTTTAGTTGAGTTCGCTTATGTTCTAGGCACGTGGGGCATTGTGTCACAGCTTTAATTTCTGCAGAGAGACTCAGCCACCAGACAGATGATTTTATCACTGCACTTGAGTCCTTGGTGCCCATTGTGTATTTTCTTTAAAATGGATCCTTTTTAACCCTCCTTGAACCACCACCTTAACGTGGTGGAGGGGTTTGAGTGCTCGAATGATCCTAGAGGATATGTTGTCTGGGGCTTAAATGCCCCTGGTAGGGTCTCCCATGGCAAGCAGGCTCTAGGTGACGGGTCAGACAAAGAGCAATTCAAGAATCCTTCATGAGGACTAGCACGTGACGTCGCCCGGTACGGCGGAGCTGGGGTCCCACCCTGGAGCCAGGCCTGGTGTCGGGACTCGTCGGAGAGCGCCTGGTGGTCAGGTTGCTCCTCGCGGGACTCAGCCGGTCCGGAGTAGAGGGTGACACAGGAGTGGATTTTCTCTCCTGTCCCATCCCGCTCCCACAGAAAAATGTCTTGTCCCATCCCAATCCCAGGCCAGCATAACAAAAAAATCCTGTCCCGTCCCACTCCTCCTGCTCCCATTTTTGTTTTCTTCATTTAGTCTTTTGGCAATTTCTTTGAAGGACCAGTTAGGTCCCTGTTTTTAGCTGTAGTAAAGGCCAGTTAAAGTAAAAAGAATAATAATGAAGAAATAATAAAATATCGAACAAGGAAACAGACCATGCCTTGAATAAACAAAATGTACATAGTTGTATTTTACTCATTTATTAAGTGATCGCTTCCTTTGAACAATGACATCACTTTTATGTTTCAAGTTGTTGAATCGAAAGAAAAATGCACCTAGTAAGAGAACTGTACTTGGTGAACAAAAGGACAAAAAGGTATTACCTTCACAATTTAGAAACTGTACCTCAATGGTTCACAGCCCTGGTCCTCAGGGACCCCTTCCCTGCAAGTTTTAGATGTGTTTCTGCTCCAGAACACCTGATTCAAATTCTGACATGACTTCCTATACAGGCATCAAGAATGGAGGGTCAAACTGGACAAAATTAATACAATAAAATCATCATTAAATAAATAAATGTTGTGAATATCCCATAAGGGAAGTAAATGTAACATGAAAGAAATGTAACATTAAATGTGCCACTAAATTAAAGGTACCATTTATTTATTTAATACATCATTAGAAACAATAAATGTACCATTATATCATGAAATGAACTATTATGCATTTAACTGTGCCACGGAATAATTAAGTATAATTTTAAAGACAACATGACGTAATTAGTGGCACACTTAATATTTAATGATGTAATAAATAAATGGTGCATTTAATGATACATTAATTTTTTTTCTATTTCACAACATATTTAATATCTTCCCTTGATAAAGCCTTTCTCATCTACTGTGGCGAAGGCTCTTAAATCTTTAGTACACATGTGAGCAGTTTTGTTGGTCAGATGAGACTTGACACGTGATGGTACTTTTGGTTTGACGAATGAAGATATGCGGGGCTGATTCAATCCAGAATCTGTCTTACAAGTGTCCCTTAATCACTGGTGTCCTTGATTACGACTAAACACGTTTTACAAGCAGCAGACTGCGTGTTAACACCACTGCATTCAACTCTCCTGAAGTTCGGTAATATTTGCGACTTTCCTGTCAGCTCTATGAGTTTAATAGATAAGTCCTTACTTCTGACTTTACGTTGCAAATCCAATTTTATCAGGTCCAGTTCTCCACCTGCGTTTGCTCCTTCCATTGCTGTGTTTTGAACGCAGGTGAAAAACGTCAATCAGAAGCACTGTTGGCTTGTGGGTCGTGTAGTTCGTTTCACTCGCATTATAGTTTAGGCTTCTTGGAAATAAAATGCCAAGGCGGTGTCGAAGTTTTTTTTCTTAAAGTTTATAACAAAGTCTCAGTTTTACATTTCCAAAGACAATTGATCCTAGTTTATTTGCCCTCCTATTGGTTAGTTCTTGCTCCTGTCTGCTCCTGTTAAGTTTTTTATCCTGTACCATCCCAATCACGTGATCTTTACTAATGCTGTCTCCCATCCTGTGGGATTCCCATGGGAATCCCGTGACCAGTGGGATTCCCGAAAAAATGTCAGTCTCTAGTCCGGAGTGAATGTTGCTGAACTTCCAGGTGGTTTGGATCATTAATGCATCATCACTGCTAGCTGGATATAAAACCTTTAAACTGTGTTGAGAATTAAAATCCTGTAATTTCATGTTATTAGTTTAGTTTGCATGTGAGAACATTAAACTGAGATTTAACATGAGTGAGCCTTGAGGAGAGAGTCAGTAAGCGCAGGGGTCAGGGTGAAACAGGGGTTAGAAGGTTCTCGGCAGCGGCAAGCCGTGAAAGCTGGCTGTAGGGACAATAAAGCAATAAATGTCAACTTTTGGCCGTGGTATGGATGCCACAAGGAAGCTTGGCTGATTTACAACACCTGATGGAAAATGGAAGGCACAATCAGTAAGCTTTGAAGTCCACAGTATAAAGATGTACTGAAAACTTGTAATGACAGAGACATCTGGGTAAAGACAGCCATGCATTGCTGAAAATCCATCTCTCTCCATAAGGGCCCTTATGAAAATGTCCTATTCTTCATGTAATTTTCTTTCTTGTGTTATTTTGTATATTCATTTTGCATTAGAAATCATTGGACTTATTATCTTCCAAATTAAACTTGCGTTAATCTTAATTTCCTGCTCTTCATCTGTTCTTTCTCACGACATCCGGACTGGGAGAGGTTGAGGCCGCAAGAATATCAGTGAAAGCATTATTTTACCTCAACAACTGCCTGGAAAAGCTGTAAATATTTTTTTGCTTTCGGATTTACACATTCCCACTTCCTCTGAACAAGAGGACTCTAAACATACATCCATTTGGGTTGATGGTAAAACTATCAGTTTTAAGGAGGCTTTAAAACCTCTTACCTGGAGGTCACATCTGCAACTCATCCTTCAAGCTTCTAGTTGTCATGATTTATGGGTGTTTGTATTTTTGGGTCTCACTTGTGTTTGGATTGTAATTATTTAGGGTCGTCTATGATGGTCACATTTTACACAACGTTTTCTTTGAAAAAAGGATATGTTTAGTTGTGTTTGTACTGCTCATTTCCAAAACAACGGTGCATGTTTTGTCTGAAGATGGAACGATTTGAGACACAATTTCCAGAGTGCAATGATTTGAAAACGTCCGTTGTGCTTACAGGGTAGTCTTTGTCATGCACAATATGACTGAAATCACTGAACAACAGCTGCCGGCCAGTTTAAAATTCACAGGAGAAGAAGAGATCAACAATATCAAGTTGCAGAGGTCTTACTGCTGCTGACTTCCTTGAATCTAAATCTAATTCTCCAACAAAGTGCTTTTTTTGTCCCCCGTTTTCAAAGCAGGAAATATTTGGGCATGTTGTTGAGTTTCAAAGAACATACCGCCTACTAGTGGTGTGGCAGGAATTACACCATCTTCACGTCTACTGTTGCCGTGCGAACCTAGATTGTAATCAAAACGTTGTGTAGGCGTGTTAACTAAAATATAAATATAAAAAAATCCCATTTCAGTAGATGGTTGTGATGTAAACAGGGCCTTAGGGTGTTCTATATGTAATTCACTTCTTGTTTTGGTTTCTGATTTCTTTCTGGTGTTTCTTTTGGTCGGTAGACCCTTTTGTGTTATCAGTGTTCATTCTATGTTTATCTGTCATCTCTCATCAGCTCTTTAGCCTTTCTCGTCTGTCAGCGTCTGTCACTAATTGTACTTCCACAGTATTTTTGTTATCTGGGTTTTTGATTACTAGATCCTTCTGTTGCTTTCAGTCTGATTCTGTATTCTGGCTTTCTTCATTCCATTTCTGTAAGTTTCTTATTTATTACTTACTACCATGCACATGCTGATACATTGTCTGCTTCTTCATCAGACTGTCCTACAACAACAGAGTGTCTTCAGTCAGAGGCTTCTTCAGATCTGCTGTAAGACGGAGCGCTACAGGAGATCCTTCCTGCCCACAGCCATCAGCATCTACAACGGCTCTTTGAAGAAATCTTCATAATGAGCTTCAACAATATTTAATTTCCCTTTGGGATTAATAAAGTATTTTTGAATTGAATTGAATTTAGGGCCTCCTTATCCACAAAACAAGACATTGGTGTTCTTATGGCCTTTTTTACTTGTTACAGATCGAAGCAGGGACTGTTTTTAAGTGCAATACCTGCTAAGAAACCTATATCCTGAAAAGAATGAAGTATGTAGTTTCTGAAACGTTTATATACCAGCTTCTAACATTTCTCATCTTTTGCATCTTATTACTTCTGGGTTTTTTTTCTTTCAATTACAGACATTTTAAACACTAAACTTTGGAATTGAGTTTATGTGTCTCTCCAAAAGCAGCCTTAACATAGTAGCACTATCAAACTCTAAGCTCCCCGTACGGTAATTGGATCCACGGGTGGCTTCAGGCTTCATTTTGCACTTAGTTAAAATTGTTTTGGCACTTTAAAAAGAAGCGTCTTCTAATTTCAGCATGACAAATATTCTCTGCATCTCTCCTCCTCCTTCTGCTCCCTTTCAGGTTTCCCTCTGCTGATAATTTGCAGCTGCATTAAAGCTCAGCTGCATGTTTCTGACCTATAAATGTTACCTCAGTGCAGCTTTTTATTAAGAAACATTTTTCTTGCTGAACATGCAGACGAGGCAGAAGGAACGTATGTCCTGAGCTGTTCCTCTGGAAATGTGTTTAGAAAAACTGTTACTGTTTCCACTGACATGTTGCAGACACACATATGGATGATCAAGGAGAGACACAGTCCTATGCAGAAGCCCTGATCCAGCCAGGATTTATGTTTATCTTTACAAGCAGTCCGACTTGGCTGTAATTTTTTAAAGCAGCCTTGATCAGTAGTTCTGCAGATTCTCTGAAGGTCTTTCATAGTTTTTCTTTGGACTCATCTGTTAAGCTTCAGTCCATTCCTTATAACTTGTCATTTGCTGTCTGAAGCTAATTCAGCTGTCTACACTCAAGTCTGCGCAATATCTCAGACCGTAGTAAAGAACATTCCCTCTCAGTTGCTTCGCAAGAGTCACGTTTATTAACAGACCTCATCAGCTTGCTGTTAGACTGAAGGGTTGTACCACTCATCTTTGACAGTCTGGTTCCTCATCTTGTAGAGAAAATGGGACTGGGCTCAGTACTATATTCTCAACCGATTTCTGATATTTAGGCAGATTCCTGAATCTGAACAGATTCCCAATCGGTATATGACTTTATGAATGATTCAGATATTAAAAGGCTCTTTTAATATTGGAACCAGTTCATCTTTGGTTTAAAAATAAACCATTTTGAATTTTGTGTCTCTTTGTTATCAGCAGTTGTCCATGTGTTTAGCTGGATCTGTGAAACATTCCTCAGATAAAATAGCCTGTCAGACAGAAAATAGGATTTAAGCACCAGCAAGGAGCTCTGAGCTGATAACTTATACAAAGATGAAAGATGAACCTTCACTCAGATTCTGTCTCAGCTTTTTACTGAATAAGTTTTTTAGAATCTTGGAAATCTTGGAAATTCTTTTCTTATAATTACATATATATATATATATATATATATATATATATATATGTATATATATATATATATATACATGTATATATATATATATATATATATATACATGTATATATATATATATAAACCATTTCAGGTGACTACCTCTTGAAGCTCATCAACAGAATACCAAGAGTGTGCGGAGCATTAATTAAAGCAAAAGGTGGCTACTTTGAAGAACCTAGAATATAAGACATATTTTCAGTTGTTTCAGTTTTTTGTTCAGTATATAATTCCACATGTGTTCATTCATAGTTTTGATGCCTTCAGTGTGAAGCTACAATATTCATAGTCATGAAAATAAAGACAACTCTTTGAATGAGAAGGTGTGTCCAAACTTTTGGTCTGTACTGTATATATATATATAGAAGGAATGTGTTCCAGGGAGATTGTGTCCAAGCTTCTGAAAGGATTTAGCATTCAATCAGTTGGAAAACAAATGTTGAGATAGTTTTGAAAACATTGTACAAGACCACTTTAAAGCTTTACAAAAAGACTAGCTGCTTGGAAGGCAAATGTTTGATATGAGAAAGGGAAGCAATAGGATTGAACATGGGAAACCTGTCAGTAGCAGAGCTTTTGGAAACAGAAATTTAAATCAAGCGTGAAACGCTGTCCATTGGAGATTGGACATAAACTGGCCTTCTCTGCTTCCTCTCTGGCTCCTCTTCCTCCTTGTCTTTCTCTCAGCACATTTGCCTCCACTCACCATCTGGGATAAATTGGGATCATTTCTGTTGTGGGTCCAATGGTGCCAACTTTCTGTGCTCACCGATCTGGATGCTTTTGGAAGCCTGACCACCTTGCTGCTTCACACACAATCAACAGAGCTGGTGAATGTTTGCTACTGAAAGCATCTCATAGGGGGGAGAGGATGCTCAGATAAGAAATGGCTTCATCTGCAGTTTTTTATTGCTTTGTCATTTGGAGATAAAAACTGGTTAATCTGTGTAACTGAAATTAAAGGTATACTAGAGGTCAAAGTAACGACACTCAGAGGAAAAAATGATCAGTTTGTAAATTAATGTTTAACTCTGCACTGCATCAAATGATACCAGTACCTGTATAACGCTTCATCAATTCCCCACGGAGCCCAAAGTGCTTTCCACTACAATCAGTCATCCACCCATTCATCCACACATTCACACACTGATAGTGGTTGACTACATTGTAGCCACAGCTGCCCTGGGGCAGACTGACGGAAGTGAAGCTGCCATACAATCGGCAGCACGGGTGTCCAAAGTAATGACAAAGCCAGAGTCCTGTTTTCTATTGCGTATTTGTAAAATCTACCAACCAACCAAGTCTTCACTTTAAAGCAGTTAATACTATAAATCATTTTATCTAGATCATAATGACAGACTGAGGATTTCTGAAAACAAGGATTCTTCTTCTTAACTGTGGATTTGCATTCTAGAATTGCACTGCTCAAGGAGGCAGCAGTTCTTTTTGGGAACTCAAATTTCTCTTGTAGTAGATATAATTGATTTTCTGGATGACTGTCCTCTCTGGTGTCGGATGCTGTACAGCTGGGAGAATTTTTCCTAATATTTTTCTACTTTTGGACATTTGTTATGATGCATCACCATGGCAACAGGGTGGTTTCTTACAACTGGGAGCAGCTGATTAATATCTCAAAAGCTCAAATAATACTTCAACTACAACCCCAAATCCCTGATAAGTAGAAAAGGATGCACCGTGGATGCAGAGCAGGAGTAAAGAGAAGAGAGAGAAGGAGGAAGTTCAGACCATCTCTTCCATTGGTCATGTTGGGCAATGTGAGATCGTTGGGAAACAAGTTGGATGAACTCCAAGCCCTACAAAGGACCCAGCCAGAGTATTGGGAATGCAGCATTATGTATTTTACTGAGACATGGCTGCAGGATCATATCCCAGACTCCAGTGTCTCTCTGCCAGGCTTTCTGACCATACGAGCAGACAGAGATTTAAAGAGGAGCGGCAAACACAAAGGAGGTGGACTGGCAGTACGTGTGAACAACAGATGGTGTCAACCAGGACATGTTACTGTGAAGTGCCGTCTCTGCAGTCCAGATATTGAACTGTTAACTGTAAGTTTTCGTCCATATTATTTACCCAGAGAGTTCACCAGTGTTATTTTGGCAACAGTTTACATTCCAACTTCCGCTATTGCCGACACTGCATGTGATGCCATCAGCTCAGTTGTTGCTAAGCTACAGGCACAAAACCCCAATGTGTTTGTGGAAATATCTGGTGATTTTAACCATGCTTCACTTTCTGCTACACTTCCAACATTTCAACAGTTTGTCAGCTGCTCCAGAGAAAACAAAACATTGGATTTGTTTTATGCAAATGTCAAGGACTCATTCATCTCTAACGCAAGACCTCCTCTAGGCAAATCAGATCACAATCTTGTTTTTCTCTGCTTGAAATATAAGCCCCTTGTTCAGAGAGAACCTGTAATAAAGAGGACTGTGAGAAAATGGTGACAGGAAGCTGAAGAAGCCCTGCTAGGTTGCTTTGAGGCTACAGACTGGGACGCACTGCGCCAGCCACATGGAGAGGACATCAATGCCATGACTGAGTATGTAACCGACTATATAAACCTCTGTGTGGATAACATCATCCCCACCAGAACCGTGAGATGCTTCCCCAATAACAAACCCTGGATCACCAGTGACCTGAAGGACCTGCTCACAGTGCCTTGCGAAAATATTCGGCCCCCTTGAACTTTTCAACCACTTGCCACATTTTAGGCTTCAAACATAAAGATATAAAATTCAAATTTTTTGTGAAGAATCAACAACAAGTGGGACACAATCGTGAAGTGGAATGAAATTTATGTGATGTGTCAAACTTTTTTAACAAATAAAAAACAGAAAAGTGGGTCGTGCAATATTACTTGGCCCCCTTGCATTAATACTTTGTAGCGCCACCCTTTGCTGCAATTACAGCTGCAAGTCTCTTGGGGTATGTCTCTATCAGTTTTGCACATCGAGAGACTGAAATTCTTGCCCATTCTTCCTTGCAAAACAGCTGGAGCTCAGTGAGGTTGGATCGAGAGCGTTCGTGAACAGCAGTCTTCAGGTCTTTCCACTGATTCTTGATTGGATTCAGGTCTGGACTTTGACTTGGCCATTCCAACACTTGGATATGTTTATTTGTGAACCATTCCATTGTAGATTTGGCTTTATGTTTTGGATCATTGTCTTGTTGGAAGATAAATCTCCGTCCCAGTCTCAGGTCTCTTGCAGACTCCAACAGGTTTTCTTCCAGAATGGTCCTGTATTTGGCCCCATCCATCTTCCCATCAATTTTGACCATCTTCCCTGTCCCTGCTGACGAAAAGCAGGCCCAAACCATGATACTGCCACCACCATGTTTGACAGTGGGGATGGTGTGTTCAGGGTGATGAGCTGTGTTGCTTTTTACGCCAAACATATCGTTTTGCATTGTGGCCAAACAGTTTGATCTTGGTTTCATCTGACCAGAACACCTTCTTCCACATGTTTGGTGTGTCTCCCAGGTGGCTTGTGGCAAACTTTAAATGAGACTCTTTATGGATATCTTTGAGAAATGGCTTTCTTCTTGCCACTCTTCCATAAAGGCCACATCTATGCAGTGTATTACTGATTGTTGTCCTATGGACAGACTCTCCCACCTCAGCTGTAGATCTCTGCAGTTCATCCAGAGTGATCATGGGCCTCTTGGCTGTGTTGTGGAATTTTCTTATCAAAGTGGGTAGAAGTTGACTCACAAGAAGAGAAAATCCGGACTTTGTCTTTATAAGTTTTATTCAAAGGCATTAAGCGTTTGAAGACCCTGACACTGAGGTTAGTCAGTGAAACAGAGCCCCGGACACCATTTACAGACAGTATTTATACCAACATGACAGTGTTATCTCAACTTCAAAGAGTCTGTGTTTTATGGCCCAGACCCTTCTTGAGTTCAAAGGTGACAAGGTTATCTAGGAACAGACCTAACTGCCCTTCCTGACATCACCCTAAAAGATGGGTCTTAACCATTAAACTTCTGATAATGGCTTTTACAGCTTATTCCTCGAACACAGATGTTCTGAGGAGTGAGACAAAAAGGTCATACACTTTGGAACACTTACTGCAAGAATTTCCATCACACCCCCCCCCTTTGTGATTACAAGACAATCATATAAAAACATTCTAGCAAACCAACACCCAGAAAAATTATCAAAATAAAATAAATAAAAAAAATATATATATAAATCAAACGCCGTATAGTTATGGCCCTCACTAAGAGCTAAGGTTTGCAAATCACCAGGAAAACAAAACTGAAAGAACAAGAATAACAACACCGCAAAAAATAAACCACCAAAACTCCATGTATACCACTAAAATGCTGAACATCAGTAGTAACTCCCCAAACAATTTAGAGTTAGCGCATCATTAAAGCATCTTAAGCAACATAAAATCCATCGGTATCCATACCATCTGTCACCTCAAATGCAGAATCATCACAATCATGACAAACAGAAATTAAGTCTACATCCTTATCAACGTTTAACATGGAAAAATGTATCAGTCTCATTACCATTCCCCTAACCATTGGAATAATACAACATGAAAGAAACATCAAAATCAAAAAGAAACATAAAATAATCACTCCAATCTTTACTAACCAAGATGTCCATCCACCAGTAAAGAACCAAGACCAAGGATTCCAAGAGGAACTCATATTTTCCTTCCGTTGGGTCGTCAGCAAGTTCTCAAACTTATCATGGATACTTGTCATGTTCTTAGACACATCAGGAATAAAAGTGCAACATTGTTCCCCAATTAATTGACAAACACCACCCCTCTCAGCTAACAGATAATCCGAAGCCATTCTATTTTGCAAACTCATCGTTCTAATAGCCTGCTGCTCCATAGTCAGAACAGTGAAACCTTCCTCAGATAAAGCAGTAAGATTTTCTAACTCAACTGACAACTCATTAATCCTATCGGCAGCGTTAGCAGCACCATAACTAGGAATAATTGTACCCAAAATCCCTTTCCAATGTGGAATCCTAGCTCTCTTTTGCCGTTTGAGCATTGTCTTCCTCTCTAATAATGGGCTGATTGAATTATAAGTTGTGACCGTAGGTAGTAAATGAGCTAGATAACATACTACAGACCAATTAGCAGGCAGATACAGATATGATCTGTTTCCACACATCCAAACCATGTTCTTAGGACATGAGTACCCATCTCTACTAGGAAAAGTAACAAGAACCCTGGTTAATTTACCTGCCATGCCATACAATTGACTTCCATTCAGTAAGGCTGTAAGATTAAGAGTTAACACAAAAGGATCTGGAGCCAAAGATTCTGAAATAGTATAAGGATCAGTTCTGACAGGACAAGGTCCAAATGTATTACTGTGGGTCAAGGCACATGAAACTGGTATAATAGTTTTGCAACCCTCCGTCTTTCCAAGGAAATAAGGTGTACTTTCCTCCTGTGTAATACAAATATCTGGATCTTTAATCGGATTTCTATTACCCCGAATTCTATAAAGAGTTCCTGTAGACGCACACGTTAAATTAGTCTCACTAGAAAATCTACTAACATTTCTGCTTTCCCTTACAGTATAATTTCTCACCCAAGGAAAAATGACCTCCACCAACTGATTATCTGGAAAGAAAGTAGCTAGGGTATAAGCAGTATCAATAGGAACTGGTACCAAAAATGGTTGATCATTAATAGCATGTGTAATCAAACAACAAACATAGCAACTATCATTTCTTATCTTCCTCACAGTTTGATGCATCAGTTGCCACCAGACATTATCAGCATGATCATAGTAGTCAGAAAAGTGATGGATCTCTCTTCGAATCAGCTGATGAGTATTATTAGCATAATTCCTCAGATTAGCCGCACATTGTCTTTGCTGTACCTTTTCCCAAATGAACACGAGAGTTATAAAAATACTTGCAATACCAATCATTAGCATCAGAACAGAACATCTTCCATTTAACTGCATCGTGACCTTGAAGTGGAATGTCCTTTCTTCTGGTACAGAAAGCAAACAGTTTTTTCTCAAAGAAAACAAATTATAAACAACTTAAAAAAAACAAAAATCCTGCTGCCTCTCCTGAGTGGCTTCTGCGCTTCAAGCTGCCCTGTTACCAGTCTGGTACACGTGGGCGGTCGTTGGAAGCTCCTCTAGGTAGGAGGTTCAGAACCAGGATGCTGCTCGGGTGGTGTTCCAGTGAACACCTTGCAGTGCGTAAAATGGACCCAGGTGTCACGTTCCTGGACCTTTACGGCAGTGTGAGTCACCAGCAGAATTTGAAACTGACCTCTCCACCGCTTCTCTCTCCAGTGACGTCTCCTGGTATCTCTAATCAGCACCCACTGTCCTGGCTGGAACTGGTGCAGGGGTCTGTCAGCTACTGGGGGTAAGGCAGCTTTCACCATCTGATGAGAGAGAGAGAGAACGTGACAGAACCTTACAATATTCCAACATGGAATGTTCAAAATGAGCAGTTGTTAGTGTGCTTAGATTAGTACTCGGTCTTCCCCTGTATTTGCAGGTCTCCCAAAAAGGATTTCAAAAGGACTCAAATTAGCTCTGGATCTATTTCTCATCCGCATATACATAAGAACCAGAGGGAGAGCTTTTGGCCAGGACAAGCCTGTTTCTTCACAGCATTTAGCCAACTTACTCTTTATTGTTCCATTTTCTTGTTCTACTGCTCCACCTGATTGTGGGTGGTAAGCACAATGTGTCTTCAACTGGAAACCTAGAAGCTTACTAATTTCTTGCAAAGCTTTGTTAACAAAATGTGTCCCGTTATCACTGGAAATCACCTCTGGGATCCCTCAATGGGGAAGAATCTCTGTCAACAAAGACTTCGCTACAGCACTGCTGTCTGTGTGTTTCGTTGGAAACGCTTCAACATATTTAGAAAACATGTCCACGACCACCAAACAATATTTCTTCCCTTCAGCAGGTGTCAAGTCAATGAAATCCATCATCAAATGCTGAAATGGGAACCGTGGAGGTGGATGTGCCGCCTTTGATTGTGCAGAAACCCTCGAGGGGTTGTGAGAAGCACAGATCAAACATCTTTTACAATAATTTTCAGCTACCACTGAAAACCCATTTGTATACCAGTATTTTTTAACCATATCCAGCATTCCCCCTTTGGACACATGATCCAATCTGTGCGTCCATTTAGCAAACCAGGGAAAAAAATGTTTAGGCAGGCATGGTCTACCATCAGAAACATGCCAGCCAGAACTGCTGTTAAAGATACAACCAGCTCTTCGCCATTTTTCTTTTTCCTGTGAAGTAGCAAAAGATTGCATTTCAGGAACAGTGACAGCTTGCGGATCAGTCAGAGAAAGAAAAGTTTCATCTGAGGAGAAAGACCTCAAAAGCCGCGGTTTTTGCTGCCCAGTCCGCGGCTGCATTACCCCTAGAAACAGAATCAGACTGTCCTGTGTGCGCAGCACACTTAACCACAGCCAAACGTGCGGGTAACAAAATAGCATCCAAAAGATCAGACACTTGTCTAGCATTCAAAATAGGTTTTCCATCTGATTTCAAAAAGGAGCGATGTTTCCACAAGGCCCCGAAATCATGCACCACTCCGAAACAATATCTTGAGTCTGTGTAAATAGTCACAATCTTTCCTTCTGCCAACTTGCAAGCTTCAGTCAAAGCAATTAATTCAGCTGTTTGAGCTGAGTAATGCACTGGCAAAGGACCTGAGCGCAAAACAGCTGAGTCAGAGCACACTGCAAACCCTACTTGGTTCAGACTCACTGCAGAACGGGAGGAAGACCCATCTACATACAAGATAAGATCAGGGTTAGTCAAAGGGGTGTCCTGCAAGTTAGGACGAGGGGTACAAACAACATTTAAGACAGCTGCGCAGTCATGAATTTCACCATCCTCCTCAGTAGGCAGTAATGTGGCTGGGTTTAAAGTGTTACAACGTTTAATTGTAATGTTGGGCATGTCCAATAATATTGAAGAATACCTCAGCCACCTTGCTGCTGATAGATGAGACGTCTTTTGTTCCAGGAGGATGATAGAAACAGAATGTGGAACAAAAACTGTCAATGGATTATATCCAACAATGTCACGTGATGCTAACACTGCTTTCTCAGCTGCAGCAATAGCTCGCAAACAACCAGGCAGCCCAGCTGCAACTGGATCAAGCTTACTGGAATAATAAGCCACAGGTCGCAATTTATCACCATGGGATTGCAACAACACAGATGACATGAAACCAGATTTTTCATCCACCAACTTGTCAGAGTTTGGTAAAGCCAATGCAGGCGCAGAAGACAGGGCTGTTTTTAAATCATTGAAAGCCAGTTCTGCCTCATCTGTCCATTTAATTTTGTCTGCAGCTGCCAAACTCCTCCCATATATTAAACTGGCCAAAGGCGCTTCCAGCTCAGAGTAATTCAGAATGTGAGCTCTGCAATAACCTGTCATACCCAAAAATGACATCATTTGTTTCTTGGTGACAGGTTTTGGGATTTTTAGAACTGCTTCAATTCGCTGAGGGGACAGTTTTCTGCTTTTATGTGAGAGAACATGACCAAGAAATGTCACTTCTTCCTGTACAAACTGCATTTTAGATTTTGAAACTTTGTGACCCTTTTTATGAAGATGTTGAAGCAGTTTTAAGGTGTCTTTCCTACACTGATCCGCTGATCCTGCTAATAATAATAAATCATCAACATACTGTTTAAGGACAGTTCCAGGAGACAGAGTCAAATCAGCCAAAGAGTCCTTCAGAGCTGTGTTAAAAATAGTTGGACTCTCTGTGTAGCCCTGACAAAGACGAGTAAAACAATATGGCTTCCCACCAAACTCAAAAGCAAACCAATACTGACTGTCCTTGTGTACAGGGACAGAAAAAAACGCATTTGCCAGGTCTATTACTGAAAAATATTTAGCTTCTGGGGGAATTTGTGACAGAATCGTAGAAGGGTTCGGAACTGATGGTGCACGGGCCACAACAGACTGGTTGACAGCCTGAAGGTCCATGACAAATCTCCATTTGTCAGGCTCTCCAGGGGGCCTAATGTCTTTCACAGGGAACAACGGTGTTCTCACAGGTGAATTTGGACAGGGTACAATTACCCCAGCTTTAAGGAGGGAATCAAAAACAGGACGAATTCCCTCCAAAGCTTCCTTTTTCAATAAGTATTGTTTGTGACATGGCCTGTAGTTTGATTTAGGAGTAACAACAACTGGCTCACAATCTGTAATAAGACCAACATCATATTTGTGAGCAGCCCACAATGAATCAGGCAGCTCTTCAAGATCTGCATCCGCAGAAGAAGCAGTAGCTAAAAACAAATGTGAATGTGAAATCAGTTGCACTGTACGATTACAGGAAACAACAGTGGGACAATGTCTTTTAAAAGCATTTTGAGAAAGAGACGCAAACACATATGGGACATCTGTCTCCCTCCAACCTGTGTCAAGGAGACAACGTCTAACAAAAAAACCCCACATCCATCCATTCCATATTTTCAGACTTGGCCAATAATACATGTGGCACCGAACCAGAAACTTGAAAGAAATGCAGCTATTCAGAGGTTAAAGTCACAGATAAAGCTGCTGTGTGATCATTCCAGTACATGTCAGAGAGGTGCACTCTCTCATTTGTAATTTTGTACCAACTGTCCTCATAATCAAAATCAGGTCCTTCAGATACATGTGAAGTACAATGCAGATCATCTGCACTCATTATCTCACTGTCAGGTGTCACAGCATTTACTGCCAATGTGACAAAATGTTGAGGTACAGGACCAACTGGAAGCTTCCACTTGTGTGCATATAAGGGTTGATCTGGGGCCCAATATACTGCAGTGTAGTCATAGTCAAAGTCCTTCTGAGTGTGAACTGTCAGTCCATCAGGGTTTGAAATAATAGCAATATTTAATCTGCACATCAAATCTCTACCCATCAAATTTAAAGGACACAAAGGAGACACCAAAAAAGAGTGTTTTAACTGCACTCCCTGTGGAGTGGAACACTTTAGAGGAACAGAAAAACTTTCCCTAACTTTCACCTGAAGCAGAGACAGAATGAACATAACGACCACTCAGTTTTGGCTGCTCTTTGATACATTTAGCTGATAAAACAGAGTGTGTCGCTCCTGAATTTACAACAAAAGAAATTTCTTCATCCATCACCATCATAGAAAACATAGGCATTCTTTTAAAAGCAGGGTTCTGTGTATGGAGATACGTGCCTGGTAAAACTATGGAGGCACCTTCTAAGTGTAATATAGCCTCTGTAAGCAACCTATGTGAATCAGTATCATCATGCAACTGTGTGTGTGTTTGTGGAACCTCACGCTCCTTAAGAGACTGTCAGGTTTAAACAACCTAACAATACGTATAATAACACAAAAAGAAGAGAGAGAGACAAAGTATTAGTTATTTTACTCGCACGAGGAGAACGGTCAGAGATGTGTTCAGTTACAAGTCTCACAACCGCTCTGAAACCCATCTAACCGCTCCCTCTTTTTATTGTCTTTTGGGGATCCCTAGTTTACAAAAACTTTAATCTCTAAAGGATGGGAAAACAACAGCTGCATCGTAAACAAGTCATAAACAGCTTTATCCATTAACAACACATTTCCCACAGTCCTCTCCATCTTCCAGGGTCAGTTGCCTTTTGTTCAGTGCAATCAGCATCTCTTTATGACCTCCTCAACTGGACTGCTTCCTTTCCCGCAAGCTCAGCTCCATTGATGATCATTGCCTGCAGACAACTCATCAGATCATTTACTCACACACATCTTGAATGATTATAAGATCAAATGGTTAAAATAAAGAATAGGAAGAAAATAAGACAAACTTTATTCAATTATTCCAACAGAGACCCCTCCTCAATGCGAGTGACAGCCAGATCCAGGGTCCCGTCCTCCCCCCGTCAGTTACCGGTGTCAGGCCGCTGCAGTTTCTCTGGACATTCATTCCTCCAGTGTCCCAACTTTCCACAGTTATGGCAAGCATCGGAGCGGGACCACAGTCCCCTTCCACGACCTCTGCCCCGGTGTCCCCGGCCTCGTCCTCGAGGAAAAGAACCACGTTGATTTGTACTGCAGTACAGGGTTAAGGCAGCGTTATGCAAATCAGTCTCTCTTTTGTCCACTTTTTTCTTCTTCCTGTTGTTGATGAAATCATCGCTGTGTAAAGCATGTCTTTTCAGCTCCTCAAAACGCACCCCATGTCTCCAACCAACATAAAGAGTCTTAGTTTGTGCTGCGATCTCAGGGAGAAGTCCTTCCATAATATATCCACACAGCATCTTTTCCCAAGGGCCCATAACAGTAAAGTCAGCGGGGCGCTCCATACCTGAATGTTTATTGAACGCTTCTTCCATCCGGTAAAGAAAATCAGCGACAGTCTCATCAGGACGTTGTTTGACTTGTTGTAGTACGGCAGTGGTCTGATACTCCTTCCATTTCAATATGATTGCTTGCACAGTGCTCCTTGGGATGTTTAAAGCTTGGGAAATCTTTTTGTATCCAAATCCAGCTTTAAACTTCTCCACAACAGTATCTCGGACCTGCCTGGTGTGTTCCTTGGTCTTCATGATGCTCTCTGTGCTTTGAACAGAACCCTGAGACTATCACAGAGCAGGTGCATTTATACGGAGACTTGATTACACACAGGCGGATTCTATTTATCATCATCAGTCATTTGAGACAACATTGGATCATTCAGAGATCCTCACTGAACTTCTGGAGTCAGTTTGCTGCACTGAAAGTAAAGGGGCTGAATAATATTGCAGGCCCCACTTTTCAGTTTTTTATTTGTTAAAAAAGTTTGACACATCCAATAAATTTCATTCCACTTCACAATTGTGTCCCACTTGTTGATTCTTCACAAAAAATTAGAATTTTATTTCTTTATGTTTGAAGCCTGAAATGTGGCAAGAGGTTGAAAAGTTCAAGAGGGCCGAATACTTTCGCAAGGCACTGTAACAAGAAAAAAAGAGCCTTCGGAGAGGGAGACAGGGAACTATTGAGGAGTTTACAGGAGCAACTTCAAGTCAAGATAAGAGACAGCAAGGAGGTGTACAAGAAGAAGCTGGAGAGCAGGTCCAGCAAAACAATAGCAGAGATGTGTGGTCAAGGATGAAGAAGATCACAGGCTTCAAGCAGAAAGAAGATCGGACCGATGGAGGTCTGGACAGAACCTCGTACTCGTACTCGTACTCGTCATCTTCCGCTTATCCGGGAAAGGGTTGCGGGGGCAGCAGACTCAGCAGAGACACCCAGACATCCCTCTCCCTAGACACCTCCTCCAGCTCCTCGGGGGGGAGCCAAAGGCGTTCCCAGGCCAGCCGAGAGACATAGTCCCTCCAGCGTGTCCTGGGCCATCCCCTAGACCTCCTCCCGGTGGGACGTGCCTGGAACACCTCCTGAGGAAGGCGTCCAGGAGGCATCCGGTATAGATGCCCGAGCCACCTCAACTGGCTCCTCTCGTTGAGGAGAAGCAGTGGCTCTACTCCGAGCCCCTCCCGGATGGCCGAGCTCCTCACCCTATCTCTAAGGGAGTGCCCGGCCACCCTACGGAGGAAGCTCATTTTAGCCGCTTGTATCCGGGATCTCGTCCTTTGTCTGGACTGATCCAATGAACTAAACACATTAATCAATAGGTTCGGTTCAGAAGCAAGCTCAGCATCATCCTTCCCTGCTCCCAGCCAAGCAGACATCCCACCCTCCTTTGACCAACAGCTTTTCTGTCACACCTCAAGTGTTTTATCTTCCACCTCAGCCATGGACCCTTCTGCTTCTACATGTTTGCCTTCAACGAAATCAGAAGATGCTGATGCTCCCTTTGCCTCCCCCTTCCACCTGTGTGTCTCTAGAAGTCAGGTGAAGAGAAAACTGAGAGACTGAATTGAACTGCAGGTCCAGATCATGTCAGCCCTAGAGTCTTGAAGGACTGTGTAGAGCAGCTCTGTGGGATTCTGCAGCACCTCTTCAACCTTAGCCTGGCCCTGAAGAAGGTTCTAGAGTTGTGAAAGACCTCCTGTCTTGTTCTGGTACCAAAGAAAACTCACCCATCAGTCCTCAATGACTATGGACCTGTTGCCCTGACATCCCACATCATGAAGGTCCTAGAGAGACTCCTGTTGGCCCACCTGAGTAAGCAAACAACAATCAGGACCTCCTTCAGTTTGCTTATCGCTGTGGAGTTGGAGTTGAAGATGCTATCAAACATCTACTTCAACAAACCCACTGTCATCTGGACAAAGCCAGCAGCACTGGGAGGATCGTGTTCTTTGATTTCTCCAGAACATTCAATTCAATCCAACCTGATTTGCTTTGTCGGAAACTCCAGAAGACTGAGGTGGAGGCCTCAACAATCTCCTGGATCAAAGACTACTTGACAAACAGACCACAGTTTGTGAGACTGAAGGATTGTGAGTCTAACCAGGTAGTCAGCAGCACAGGAGCACCACAGGGGACTGTACTCTCACCATTCCTTTTCACTCTGTACACCTCAGACTTCCAGTACAAGACAGACTCCTGTCATCCGCAGAAATACTCGGATGATTCTGCAGTCGTGGGGTGGATCAGAGATGGACAAGAAGCTGAGTACAGGAACGTGGTGGACCGCTTTGTGGCATGGTGTAGACAGTAGTAGGTAAAACACTATTTCTATCATGGGAGAAGAAGTGGAGGTGGTGGAGGAGTATAAATACCTCGATGTTCACCTGGACAACAGACTAGAGTGGAGATGCAACTGTGAAGCCATCTACAAGAAGGGACAGAGCAGACTGTACTTCTTAAGGAAGCTTAGGTCCTTTGGTGTTTGCAGCAAGATGCTGCATATCTTCTATAAGTCTGTTGTGGAAAGTCTGATCTCTTCTGCCATCATCTGCTGGGAAGCAGCATCAGAACCAGGGACTTAAAAAAGCTCAACAAGCTGATGAAGAAGGCTGGTTCTGTTCTGGAGACTCCTCTGGAACCTCTGGAGATCATTGTGCAAAGAAGGATTCTTCATAAAATGAAGAACATTATGGAGAACCCTGATCATCCTCTCCATGAGACTGTTCTACAACAACAGAGTGTCTTGAGTCAGAGGTTTCTTCAGATCTGCTGTAAGACGGAGCGCTACAGGAGATCCTTCCTGCCCACAGACATCAGCATCTACAACGACTCTTTGAGGAAACCTTCATAATATGAGCTATAACAACATTTAATTACCCTTTAGGATTAATAAAGTATTTTTGAATTGGATCATCTAAAGCCCTGACATCCTACAGGATGAGCCCTAACATTTAACTAAATACTCACTGGAAGGAACCTGGCCACTTGTGCCACCTCTGCTTATTGTGGCAAAACATGCAGAGGAGAAATCAGTAAAATAAGGAGATTGTCTTACAGTAGATCTTTATTAGCTGTAAGTGTGGTGCTCCCATAGAAACCACATAAGCTCAGCACATAACCAAGCCTGGAAGATAAACATTGCGTTTCTGAAAATCAACATCCTATATCAGATTTCTGTGTAAATCTCCTCATGTGTCTTTGTTTACTTTATATTGTCTTAGCAGCAGTCTGCTGCAGGAATGCTATTTGTTCACTAATATCTGACATTCAAACTTGCTTTACTTGCATGGAGATTTTTACAAGGCTGCAGAGAAATCACTGCAGCTTTATGCCTCTGATTGATAAAGCATGTGTGTGCTTTCTCTCACTGTCACCACCACTGCCACCTGGATCTCAGCTTCCAAGATATCTCACCTGTTGAGGCCGGCTCAGTGTCTCACTTTTAGGGGATACTAAAAATCTTGTCTAAAGACTTTAATCCAGCCATGATCTGAGAGGAGACAGAGGTCTTTGAATGTGGACACAGGAACAATCTTTCTGTGAAACACAGGTCTGAACTATGTAGCAATGCTGCCATCTGCTGCTGTCTTTATTGGATTTTAAGTATGGATGAAAAGTTGTTAGAGAGGGTATGATGATCAAATGGAAAAACCAAGCACTAATGTCAATATCTGGATTAAGGATTAATTTGGACAGAACAAATAAATAAATAAATAAATTTCAATGTATTTATGTGGGAAAAAAGAAGGACATCTGGCCTTTGTGAAAGCACCATAAAAATATATTTACTGTTACAAAGCTGGTGGAAAAGGCTAATATTTGTAACTCTTTCAACAGTCAAATCTAACTGGTCCTGAGGACAACGTTTCTATACATAAAAAAAAAAAAAAAAAAACTCATTCCAAAGGGATAACATTTTCTAATAAAACATATCTCTTGCATAATAAAATGTACATTAAAAAGGTCAATACCAAAGTTGCTCTTGCAACTAACATCTGTGACAGAACCTGGTGCTTCGAGACTTTTCTCTGCAGCTCACTTTAATATGTCAGGGCTGCTGGCCCTTTAAGACGCCTTGGTTACAGTCCCAGTCAGGAAGTAACACTAAATATGTTTAGCATGTAAACAAAAGTTGCTCAATCCTGAGTCTTTTACGCTCACCGCACAGTTTTTGCCATTAACTATGAGCTTTGACTTTTCTACCGTAGGAAGGTTCAGTGAACCAGCTCCGTGATTCCACAGATTTATGTCGGCCTGACGTCCTCTTTTAGCCCCAGTTAGCCGCCTAGCTTACCGTGTAGGTATCTGGTTATAAGCTGCATACAGAGTCTACCCGATCACCCCGAAGGTAAAAACAAGTCATTGAAATGAGTCGGTTTGGTTCGCGGAGCTGCTTTAAATCTTGTTTATTGAACAGAGTCGCTGTCCGCGGTGCTGACAAACAGCGAGCAGCTGTTGCAGCAGCCAAACGTCATTCAGAAAATTCGTTTATTAAGATGAAAATAGCTTAAAGTCACGAACCTTTATCTCTGTGGAAAAAACGGAACAATTTATGATGAGGAAATTTAATCTATTAACGTTCGGCTTTGTTCACGGACTTTTATTGGAGTCACTTGTTTGGCAATGGACTGGCTGCCAAATGAAACTATAATCAGTTTAATATAGTTAGTCTGTCTATAAACTATGATGTTTATAGACAACATTGTGATATGTAGTGAGAGTGGTGATCAGGTGGAGGAGAACCTGGAGAGGTCCAAACGTGCTCTGGAGAAAAGAGCGATGGAAATTGGAAGGTTTCCACCATGGTGGTGAGACCTGCTGAGTTTGGTGGTACTAAAAAAGACACGACGTGAAGCTGAAGATGTTCCAATTTCCAGACAGAGTTATGAATATGGACATGCTAGGTAAAAGAAAAGAAGGAAACCACAGAATGTTCATGGCTTTACTGAAGAAGAGTAATACAGATGGCTAGAGTGACAGAGTATACTAGGAATATGGTGGCAGATCGTCTGCTGTAGAGACCACTAACAGGAGCAACTGAAAGGACAGAAAGAATGTGTGACAGTTTCATATTAAATTTAATGTACATGCACAGATCTCGACTAATCAAATGACCAACTAATTTAAGTAGGTCACTGTTTTGCTTTCACAGAAGCCATGACCTGTTGCTTAAAGGTCTCCTCTGGACCCCTGAAGGTGTGCTTTGGTGTCTGACGCCGAGCCATCACCAGCAGGGCATGCAAGCACTGTTAATTATTAGGTAGCACATCATGGATCAGACGGATTTCTCCGGAACATCTCACAGATTTTTGAACAATCTGAAATCTGGAAAATCTAGATGTCATCCACATGATGGTTGGATTTGTCTCAGCAGAATGTTGTCCATTAGAGTGTCAGCTCACTGTTTTTCCAGAATGCATCTTGATGTTGTGGCTGATGGAAAGATAAACAAGATCTATTAGGGCAGGATGCAGGCACCCTCATTCACTTCTCCATGGTCCAGTTCTGAGTCAGTGTAGAAGTTGTTTGTGTTGGACAGGATTGCCATCCTAACCCTAAAACAACAAAAACCAAACTTGTTTACTCGGTTTGTCCTGACGCCTTCATTTCAGTGCCAGCCATTATGACAAGGTGTCTGGTTCATCAGTTTTCCTTCCTTGGACCTCTTTTTTAGGTCCTGAACCCTGGAGACCAGTAACCAATGGACTATGGAGATTTTCTGTTCTAAGACTCAAAGCTGCTCAAATTTTCATGCTGCCCCTTATAAAACTGTTTTTCACATCACCTCTCAGTGTGTAGGACTGTATGGCTGATCAGTGTAAAGCATGAAAACAGATTATTAAAAATGAGAATGTTTTTTGTTTTCAGAAGATGAACGAGATCCCTAATGGCAGACAGCCTGTATCCTGCACGGTGAAACCTCCAGTCTATTTGCAGATCGGAGAGTCCAAAGCTGAAACGACTCAGTTTGGTGTCTGTGTGGTCGATGTCATCCTCCCCTTTGGAAAACCTGTCAGTGTAAGCCTGCCACACCACAGAAACATATTCAGACACAATGAAAGACAATGTTCTGCACAGACCGCACATACTCAAGTTCCTATATGAGGTTGAGTTCCTATATGAGGTCCAGTTCTTAGTTCCTATATGTGGGTGAGTTCCTAGTTCCTATATGAGGGCGAGTTCTTAGTTCCTATATGAAGGGCAAGTTCCTAGTTCCTATATTAGGGTGAGTTCTGAGTTCCTATATGTGGGTGAGTTTCAAGTTCCTATGAGGGTGAACTCCTAGTTCCTATATGAAAGTGAGCTCCTAGTTCCTATAAGAGGGCAAGTTTCTAGTTCCTATATGTGGGTGAGTTTCTAGTTCCTATATGAGGGCGAGTTCCAATGTCCTATATGTGGGTGAGTTTCAAATTCCTATATGTGGGTGAGTTCCTAGTTCCTATATGAGGGTGAGCTCCTAGTTCCTGTATGAGGGGGAGTACCAAGTTCCTATATGAGGGCGAGTTCTTTGTTCCTATTTGTGGGTGAGTTCCTAGTTCCTATATGAAGGCGAGTTCTTAGTTCCTATATGAGGGGTTCCTAGTTCCTATATGAGGGTGAGCTCCTAGTTCCTGTATGAGGGGAGTTTCTAGTTCCTATATGGGGGCGAGTTCCAATGTCCTATATGTGGGTTTCAAATTCCTATATGTGGGTGAGTTCCTAGTTCCAATATGAGAGTGAGCTCCTAGTTCCTATATCTGTGTGAGTTTCAAGTTCCTATATGAGGGTGAGCTCCTAGTTCCTATATGAGGGTGAGCTCCTAGTTCCTATATGAGGACGAGTTCTTAGTTCCTATATGTGGGTGAGTTCCTAGTTCCTATATGAGGGCGAGTTCTTAGTTCCTATATGAGGGTGAGTTCCTAGTTCCTATATGAGGGCGAGTTCTTAGTTCCTATATGTGGGTGAGTTCCTAGTTCCTATATGAGGGCGAGTTCTTAGTTCCTATATGAGGGTGAGCTCCTAGTTCCTATATGAGGGGAGTTTCTAGTTAATATATGAGGGTGAGCTCCTAGTTCCTGTAGGAGGGGAGTTTCTAGTTCCTATATGAGGGAACGTTTCTAGTTCCTATATGAGGTCGAGTTCCTAGTTCCTATATGAGGACGAGTTCTTAGTTCCTATATGTGGGTGAGTTCCTAGTTCCTATATGAGGGCGAGTTCTTAGTTCCTATATGAGGGGAGTTTCTAGTTAATATATGAGGGTGAGCTCCTAGTTCCTGTAGGAGGGGAGTTTCTAGTTCCTATATGAGGGAACGTTTCTAGTTCCTATATGAGGTCGAGTTCCTAGTTCCTATATGAGGACGAGTTCTTAGTTCCTATATGAGGTTGAGTTCTTAGTTCCTATATGAGGTTGAGTTCCTAGTTCCTATATGAGGACGAGTTCTTAGTTCCTATATGAGGTTGAGTTCCTAGTTCCTATATGAGGACGAGTTCTTAGTTCCTATATGAGGTTGAGTTCCTAGTTCCTATATGAGGGATGTTTCTAGTTCCTATATGAAGGCAGGTTCCTAGTTCCTATATTAGGGTGAGTTCCGAATTCCTATTTGTGGGTGAGTTTCAAGTTCCTATATGAGGGTGAACTCCTAGTTCCTATATGAGGGAAGTTTCTAGTTCCTATATGAGGGTGAGATCCTAGTTCCTGTATGAGGGGAGTTTCTAGTTCCTATATGAGAGCGAGTTCAAAGTTACTATATGTGGGTGAGTTTCAAGTTCCAATATGAGGGGAGTTTCTAGTTCCTACATGAGGGCAAGTTCCTAGTTCCTATATGAGGGGGAGTACCAAGTTCCTATATGAGGTCGAGTTCCTAGTTCCTATATGAGGGCAAGTTCTTAGTTCCTATATGTGGGTGAGTTCCTAGTTCCTATATGAGGGCGAGTTCTTAGTTCCTATATGAGGGCGAGTTCCGAGTTCCTATTTGTGGGTGAGTTTCAAGTTCCTATATGAGGGTGAACTCCTAGTTCCTATATGAGGGACGTTTCTAGTTCCTATATGAAGGTAAGCTCCTAGTTCCTGTATAAGGGGAGTTTCTAGTTCCTATATGAGGGCAAGTTCCTAGTTCCTATATGAGGGTGAGTTTCAAGTTCCAATATGAGGGGAGTTCCTATTTCCTACGTGAGGGTGAATTCTTAGTTCCTATATGAGGGACGTTTCTTGTTCCTATATGAGGGCTAGTTCCTAGTTCCTATATGAGGGCGAGTTCCGAGTTCCTATACGTGGGTGAGTTTCTAGTTCCTATATGAGGGCGAGAGTCCAAAGCTGAAACGACTCAGTTTGGTGTCTGTGTGGTCGATGTCACCTCCCCTTTGGAAAACCTGTCAGTGTAAGCCAGCGACACGACAGAAACATATTCAGACACAATGAAAGAGGCCTCAGAGAAATCCCATTCTCGGCCAATCTGAACGAGAAATCTCTGTATTGAATCTAATGGGCATCATTATCATCTATTTTAGGGACCTTTCATGCCAGTCAGGTCCTACTCTGTCATTCCTATTACCAAAACCTTTGTAACGAAGAACATTGGTCTTGTCAACCCTCTAGAGCAGAATATCACAACTTGCAAGTATAAATGGATTAACATGATTCAGAACATTCCTTCAGCAAATCTCACTACATAGAACATTGAAATTATAACATAGGATGACATAGAATAACATGACAACACATCCATTAAGTCCTTTTGCTGCATCCTCATGTGGGCTCCGTACTCCGAGCAATTCCACATCTCTTAGGTCAGTCTTTTGCAACTTTATTGTTCTGCCATCACATTAGTCCTGATTCAGGGTCCCCAAGTGCTGTCCATATGTCTCTGAGTCCACGCCCAACGTACGAGGGGTCCCCTAACCACCAGAGTCTCTTTGGATGGCAGCTTCCCGATGTTTTTTCCTGGACATACAGAAAACACTGACCAGTATTTTCCCAAACCACATCCTTATAGTCCTTTATCTCACATTAATATCATCTTCCACATATATCCCTCACAATACTAATGACTCTTGTCAAAACAGTTATAACATGTTAACATAAGGTTAAAATTATTATCATAGCTTCAGGGTGAACGCAGGCCAAAATAACAAACAAAACAAGGCCTATTCTTCAAGAATACCCCTTACCTTACCAAAGGAACCTCAAAAAGAAATACAACATGCTTTCCTACCTAATATAACATAACCAGGAGAAAACTGTTAAACAGAAATGGCAGTTCGACCCCTACTTTGACATGAAAACACATAATAGTGATCGTCACCAATAATATGCTTTTAACATAAATATTTATATGGCTTTGTTATGAATAAATGACATCACCTTATTGTGATGTTCGAACTTGTCCATCTTATCGAGTCTCTTCGGACACGGGCAGTCCCACCGGATTTCCGGCCATCATGGCTCCAAGTTCCCGAGCACTTATGGATAATTCAAAACAAAATACATCAGTGGACAGAGCAACTGCCAATACAAAACATGATGGTAACATCTTCCATCCTTGCAAAGTTCGCACAAAACAGTATATGGTCTGTAACATTTTTACATGTCTATATTGTAGGTATTGGATGTACATTATGTAAATACTGTACCAATAAGAAAAATAGGAAATAACAAAAAAAAAAAAAAAATTAAAAATCATAAGTCCATCAGGTTCTGGTTGTTATACATATTAGGCCTTCTGATGTTTCCCAACATCAGTCATCCATTGGTACACAGTTCCCAAAACCCACTTTCTGATGATAGGTAACACGCAACACACGAGTAGGAATATCACAACTAATACAGTTAGCAAGGTTAATCCAGTCTTTACTGCTAACGCTCCTCAGTTGCCAAATATTTCCTCCAGACTCTTCCACGACCAGCCATCCTTGCCCGCATACTCCTTCATTTCTTCTTTTAATTTGCGGAGTCTGACCATTATGGCACTGAAGGTACCTCTCGGGGCTGTGTTCATCTGTGTTCATGGGGATGTATGTGCAACATTGATTGCCAAACATGTGACAAACACCCCCCTTATCTGCTAAAATCCAATCTAAAGCTTGCCTGTTTTGCAATGCCATTCTACTTGTAATTGGTCACCTAAAGCCATAAACCCTTCAACCGTAAAATTAACTAGTCTTTGTTGATTATAATAAACATAGTTTATCCACTCAACATTTTTGTTAACGGTGATCCAAGGTAAAATTGATTCAAATCCTGCTGTGACTTCATGTTGCGCTTTGAATTCATTAGGAATTCCTCGTGGTTGGCCTATGATATTCAAATATACACCTTCATTCAGTCCGTAATCACCTAAACTTCTGCGAACTCTCGTTCTATTTTCATCTATTCCAATCATACTTTTTACTCCTTCATACACCAAAGTTATAGGTAGTTTCATTCTAACGAGTGCACAAAGACCTACCCACCGAAGGGGTAAGGTATTCACTAGCACATCGTTCCCACACATCCAATAGCTATCTGCCACTGGGTGTGTTTGGTCTCCTAGAGAGAATAATTTTGGAATGGACATGATAATGTTCTCACAATCCTCTTCTACAAAGTCTGGGTTCTGATACCATATCGGAGTTTCAACGAATATTGGCGTTCTACTTGCGTGTTTAAACCAAGATAACACCCAAGTCACATTACATTTTACTGTTGTGTTGCCTACTTCAACCCCTTTGCCATTTTCAAAACCTCCATTGGCAAAACATTCGTATTCTGCATCATAGTCTACCTCGTAATTTTGTGGAGGACTTCCTTGTGTAGTACTAAGGTTAAATTCAGCACACAGTGCTTCAAACTTGTAACCTTTCCTCTTGTCTAAATATTGGTGCGAATTGCGTGAGCCATACAGGAGTCTGCAACTTATACCACACATTGGTAAATTGAAGAAAGACACAACTCCTACGCTGGGAGTAAACTCCCCATCTCTGCACCTCTGTTGTTGTACCAGCGCACATTCTTTAGATGTATACTTCTCTGGAATGACAGTCGGAGTTGCTCCAGGGGTAACAGTACAAATTAAACAATATTTTTCCGTCAATTCTCTAGCTGTATACCATGACCAACTGTACCATGTGTTCTGGATGGCCCTTTGCCAAAGTGCATCCCCCCTTGGCCTGAAGCCATGCCACTTAATGTCTTGTAATTTATTTATTGCCCTTGGGGTCACTTTGTTGTCCCGACGCTCCTTATAGAATTTATCCAATCCGCCTTGATACTCATGACAGCCTTCCTTTTTAGAGCATCCGTACTTAGTTTGGTTAGGCTCTAACAAAGATGTTGAATCATCCTGCACAAGTGTGCTTTTAATTGTGATCAGGACATAATCATTTAGACCCGATGCATGTGTTACTTTTGTAGTACCAGTCGTTCTTGGTAATACAGTTACGTTTTCAGGTTCTGCTAACATGATTAATTCTGTGTTATTTACAAGTGTAGTGATTTTAGCTTGTTCTACTATTTTATCATACGTAGTGGTTTCCTCAACTCCACTAGTGTTAGTTAAGGCGACTCTTCATTTAACAATCAATGCACTTAATGTTGTCTTAGTGGGTGCCAAGGAGGGCATAGTATTTGTATTGATTATAGGGTTTGCTATTGTATTTACTATTGTAGTGGGTGCAATTAATTTTTCCGTGGTATGTTCCTGGGGTAGGATTATGTCATCTTGCTCGTCTCTATCTGTCTCAATCGTGGGAGTTTTACTAGTAACTGTAAACAGCGAATAACACTTGTTTTCAATTAATACGCTTCCTTTATCTGGAACTTTCCAAAACATACTTGACTCTACTATTCCACCACTCGTAGCTTCTTAGAGCCTCAATTCATAGGTTTTCGCTATTCTAAGAGCTATCACGTCCATTTCCACAGTCCATCCACAGGTTGTTTTTACAACTTGTAAACCACATTTAACAGTTTCCTGATTTTTTACTGTAATCTGGTAATTGTAATCCATGTACCAACTGCACATTCGCCGTTTGTCATTTTTGAGTCCTAATCTAGTAATAATTATGCTCCTACCAAACAAATTATCTCTCGTTTCTTGGGGTGTGATGTGTAACCTGATCCTTCCTCCTATCATTTCTACTTTAGCATTTAATGGCGTATTCTCTATATGCTCCAAATCCCCTTCGCCTCTTACTGCTGCGGTTGTGTCTGGATTTCTCATGACCATGTTGTATCCATAATTACTATCTTCACTCCAATGGGTTTCTAATCTCACTTCCACGTCAAAACCGTCATCCCTTATGTTCATTGTAATTGTACATTGATCTGCACCATACTCTGTATTCCTTCCTTTGACATTTCTGCCACATAATCTTCTTCCATCCCAGTTTACGTTCACTTCATATTCAGTTGCTAACCCTGTCTTGAATTCGGTGTATGTAATGCTGGCTCTCCATTTCCATCCTGCATGCACATATCTAACCCTACGAAGTTTCCTAATTTTTGTTGTTGACTTATTTTTAACATTCACATGGCTTACTAATTCTTCTTCAGCTGGCAAGGACACTGGTGTGTACTGGTCTGGGTAATAACAGGTTGTTTTGTACTCATCTCTGTTGGATGTGGATCTTTTGCCTTTAGCCGATGCCATTGAGTCACTGTTTATCTCCTTGGGATGATGGTCTCGGTTGTTCACGCTGCTGCTCCTCTCTGCGCTTGATTGTGTTTCTCGTTGCAATGGTGCGTGTTGTAGTGCCGGCTGCAGATTGTAAGAAGTCATTTCCACTTTTGCTGCTGCTTGGTACACCACCACCTCTGTCAACATCCATAGTTGAACACTTATTTGTATCAGTTTCAACATTGCAACTTTTGTGTTCATCCTCTGTAGAATTGAGTTCTGCTTTCTCTTTTTTATGAATCTTTGTGCAATAAGTCAGATGATGCCAAGTGTCACTTCCCTCTAACTGAACGGCCGTGGTTCTTTTGGATAGCAGTTAGTTGTTCCATATAAGCTTTCAACTCTGTTTGCATCTGCTCAAGGGCTGGTCCCTTGAATGGTAGCCTCCAATGAGGCACGGGCATCGGTGTGCCAGTCAGCATTTCATGCGGTGTTAGATGTGTGCTTCTATGCATTTGCATGCGATAGCTCATTAGTGCAAGCGGCAAAGCGTCTACCCAGTTTAGCTTAGTTGAAGCACATATTTTGTTCAGTTTAGCTTTCAAGGTTCCATTTATTCTCTCAACCATTCCCTTGCTTTGGGGATGGTAGACTGCACCAAACCTTTGTTTGATCCGTAACTGCTGCAAAACACCTCTGACTGTTTTCTGCACAAATGCTGCGCCGTTATCCGAACTTATTTCAGAGGGGATTCCAAATCTGGGAATCACTTCTCTTGTTAAGAATTTGATAACGGCATCTGCTCCCAGTGGTTTTGTTGGGACGGCTTCCACCCATCGACTGAAACGATCAATCACTACCAGCATGTATCGTTTTCCCTGAACCGGTTTGATCATGTCTACAAAATCTATCACAAGATGTTTGAATGGTCCCTCAGGGACTGGAATGTGTCCAATGGGTGATTTTATGCCTTTGCGAACATTATTTTGAGCACGTGTCACATTGACTGAGAATTTCATCTACCATGGCTCGCAAATGTGGGGACCAAAAACCTTGATTTCTCAGTTTCTCCAACACCTTACTTCTGTCACAGTGATCCGGACCATGCGCTTCTGAAATCAACATTGTTAACAATGCCACTGGTGCCACCAGTAGACCATCCTGGGATCTCCACAAACCATTTTCACTCATTGTTGCGCCTCTTCTTGCCCAGAGGTCACGCTCACTGCTGTTTGCCTCATGTTGAATCAGTATTAAGTCTTCTGGCGTAACCAAAGGTTCCAATGATACTACAGGTGCCAAGATAGCCATCTGGCATCGGGATGCCATCTTTGCTGCTTCGTCTGCTGCGTTGTTACCTCTTATGACTACATCATTACCTTTGCGGTGTGCCTGGCACTTTATCACTGCCAATTTTGAGGGGAGCATCATTGCATCGATTAGCTGTTGAAGCTGCTCTTTATGTAGAACTGGACTTCCATCTGCTCTTTTGAACCCTCTTTGCTTCCAAAGAGAGGCAAATGAATAACAAACTCCATGGGCATAAGCCGAGTCTGTGAAAATGTTAGCCACCTTACCTTTTGCCAGTTTACATGCCTCTGTTAATGCTTTCAATTCTGCTAGTTGTGCTGAGCATGGTTGCTCACACATTTCAGCTTTTACAGTTTCAAAGTCATCACCTCTCTGCTCAACGATTGCGAATCCTGCATGGTTCCCGAGATAATCTCTGAAACATGATCCGTCAACAAAGTAAGTGATTTCCGCGTTCGTCAATGGAGTTGACTCCAAGTCTGGTCTTAGTCTTGTGTATTTCATTGTTTCAGCAACACACTCATGTGGTTCTCCTTCACAATCAAGAGGAATCATGTTGGCTGGATTTAAGGTGTTACATCTTTTAACAGTTATATCTGGATATGTCAAAAGCAACATGTACTGCAAACATCTTGCCTGGGTTACAACAAACTTCCCATGATTGATTAACTCTACAATTTTGTGATGAGTCCTAATTGTGACTGGGTAACCCATTGTTATGGTTGATGCTTTCTCATAGGCGTAGTAGACTGCTGCTAGCCCTTGAGATCAGAACAGAGATCAATGACAGTGAAAAACTGTGCTTCTGGTGGAACAGCTGTTAGCAGCGTGTGTGGATTTGGCACATCTGCCGGCCAATCCTGAACTACCTGATTGATGACTCTGAAGTCATGAACCAGACGATATTTTGATCCATCTGCCTTTCGGACTGGAAATATTGGTGTGTTTCACCCACTGCTTGTTTCCACCAACACTCCTGCTTCTAGCAGTCCTTCAATAGTTCTGCTAATGCCTTGTTCTGCTTCTGCCTTTAACGGGTACTGTGGACGGAATGGAAGGTCTACATTTTGTTTCAACTCAACCTTAAATGGGCTGGCTGATTTTACCAAACCCAGATCTGTATCATGTTTTGACCATATTTCATCTGGAACATGTTTTAACATGTCCTCAAAAATAAAACTTCCTTTTG